>NC_089829.1:36325947-36520947 GCF_035046505.1 Tiliqua scincoides
ATGGCGCGAGACACTTCCAAACCAACACATGCATCTCGTAAAGAATTGAACGTCACATTGCATTAGCAGCAATTTATAAACATGAAATATGCATGTTTAATTTGCACTTAAAAGTTTAATTTAATAGAGACGATGTTAATTTGTGCTCCGCGCTGGGCGCCCTAGTTCACCCATGAATGATTAAAGAGAAGTTACGGTACTCTTATTTCGTTTTATTTTTTTTTCCAAAGGACCATCTCCACAGAGTTTCTAAAAGTCTGCTTACCATTGAATTCTGAGCAATGACTGGCTACTTCAGCAATTAAAATCCAGGGCAAAGACACAGCCGCTTAGTTTGGCTGAAAGAGTCCGCCATTCATCATCTCAGCTGCCATAAAATAGCGCTAGATGGAATCTTTGATTTTAGCTTTAGAAGAACATAAATCAAAATCTAAAGCATAGCTGTCAGAAAGATCACCAGAATTATCCATTTGAGAGAGGGCTGGAGTGCAGGGCACTCTTTTTTCATTGTTCAAACGGAGCTCACCTCCTGGTACATGTAGAAAAGGACTTACCCATGCAGTAGCCGTTGCATAACTAGCTTATCCTAAGTGACCCATAAAAAGACTCCCAAATAGAAGAGTTTATAACTTTAGTTACTGTAATTGTATGCTTGATGTGCCCGAATACAAAATAAATGGACAAGACAAGAGCCAGGCTACTCCTATCATACAGTACAACAGAGGCTACTTTTCCATGCATTTAGAATCTGGAGACCGGTAAATATGAAACGCAAACAAAATGAAGCAACCAGGTCAGTAAACAAGCGCCGTTTTAAGACCCAAATTTCCACAAGGGTACTAACTCCAATGGGAGATTATATCAGGACAAACATTACCCACCATTTAGGCTTCTTTTAGTTAAGTACAGAAGAGAAAGGGTGGGGAGAGAAGTACAATAGGAGCCATCTAGTTACAGAAACTGAAGGTCAAACTGAAGCAGTTAACCGGAGATGCCTCCGAAATAAGGAGTAGTCTGTGGAACACCCAAGAGACACCAAGAAGACCTTTTATTTATCAACTTCACATCTACTGTTCTCGTTCAATTAGAAGTCCAAATTAGTATTGATATTTCCTACAGTTAAAAAAAAAAAAAAAAACTTTGAATGGAGAGTGAACTGAAATAAATGTGTTAGCACTCCAAGCAAAAGTGATAGAAGTTACAAGGATTATAATTCACCCAGAACATGCATCTCCCAATGTTATATAGATGCTTAAAAACCAGCCATGGGAAAATACCACTTGCCATCAGTGTTGCCCCTAAGGTGTGTGGCCATGCAGCTAGGAACTGAGCTCTGTGCAGCTCGGAGCTGGGTGATCTGGATGTTGGCGATGACATAAGACATCACCACCAGGCATCCAGAGATGCTGCCACACACCTACAGAAGGGCTATCCCCAGCAACACAAAAAATGAGGAATACAACCGGCCATCCAAAACTGTTCAGAGACTCATCAACAAGGGCTTATCATTTCATCTTCAAATCACTTTGAGATCATCAGAACTATTGGGACTCAGGGACTCCTCTCAGGGACTCCAGATATTTATATTAATAAAAGAATAATAACTTGGCATTGAATTTTGCAAAGAACTTCGGATTCTTTCTTTCTTGCTTTCCTTCTTTCTTTTAGGAGAAACATCTAAACATTTTTTAAACAAACAAAATATTCCCAAAGTACAGGATTTGAATCATTTGTAACTGAGAGAGCTAAAAATTGAACCCTTGTGTGTCACCTTTGCCTATTAAAAAAATCCTCTACCTGCCACTGCAAATTCCTATCCTAATTGCAGCAAAACATTTCCATTCCTCTCCAGCCATCCCAAATCTCAATCATTTCATTTAAAAAGTGGTCTCGAGACTTCAGAGATGCTGTCTAAAACAGATGGGATTCCATTGCTCAGAGGCTGGTCTTTAATATCTATCATCATTATTAAAAACTTGGACACTGTTAAACCTTGGATGCTGTGTGCCCAGCTGGATTAATTAATACCCACCAGTCATTGACCTTTCACTGAGAGTGTGGACAATCATTCCCCTAAAGACAGATGATCCTTTCACTTGCTGGATGGAGATGATGCATGAAGGTACCCCCACACGCAAGGAGACACACAAAAAGTATCACATTCCCGGGGTGTGACATGTTTTCTTTCAAATCACCCATAATTCACTGAATATTCATCAAATTGAAAATCAATAACATTGGTGGTGCAGCCAGCAATTCAAATCAACTCACACACTTGCGGCTGCGGAAATGAATTAGCAACTCTTGCTGCCTGGATTCAGAACAGGTGGCATTTGTGTCATTCCAGAAAAGCCCTATTCTTGTACATTCAAATAGGAGAGAAAAATCCACAATTCCCCCAATGCAGAATCCCAAAACACAGTACATTTTTTCAGATGCAGACTGCATGTGTGTTGTTATATGTGATGCTTCTTTATTAAAACATTTATTTATTGTATTTATTATTATTTACCAAATTTAGATGCCACTTTTCAAGGGAAAAAAAAAAAGATCACAGTGAATTGAACAGCAAAAGAAATTAAAAATATATATACGAGTCGTATTTCCCTGCTCGCTCACTCGCTCTGTGTGTGTGTGCGCGAGTGAGAGAGACTATACAACTGTTAGAAAGGTGGCCATGCCAAAATGAATAGGGGCAATTCCTCCCCATTTGTCAGGTAAAAGAGAGCCTCCCCTTAAAGCAGTGGTTTTCAAACTTTTAGCACCAGGACCCACTTTTTAGAATGAGAATCTCTCAGGACCCACCAGAAGTGTTGTCATGACATCGGCCATAATCCTAACCAACTTTCCAGCACTGACATAAGGGCAGTGCAACTCCAAGGTAAGGAAACAAACATTGCCTTACCCTGAAGAGGCCTCCATGACTGCCCCCCAACTGCAGGATGCAGCACATGCCCCATTGGCACAGCTGTGCCAGTGCTGGATAGTTAGGATTGCACCCATCATCAAGCAGGAAAAGTACATTGTCTAAAGCAAGGACATAGATCTAGGCTGGTTTGGAGGCAAGGATTTTATAAGGCCTGGAGAGGGTCAAATGACTGCATTCAACTCAGCATTGTGCCCAAGAGGGTGTCCTCCTTCCAAGATGCTTTGTTGATGGATTAGGCCTGCTGAAGGGTCAAGCCATGGGTGCTGCAGGAGTTAAGACTCGGGAAACTGACTGTAGAGAGACCTGGTTTGAGACTTACACACATGCTACCCTACACATCATCACTGTCAAATAAAAAACAACATGCAAGCTCTGTCCTGCCATCTCAGTTCACATACCTCCTTTGATGCAATGGAGCAAGCGTCACACAATCATTCCTGATGGAAGTGCCAACATGTTCTCAATCTACTCGCATCATCTTGGTGTTCTTTCAGAATTCAGCATCCACCCTAGAATGAAAAGCAAGGTTACATCCAAGTAATTGAAGACAAAGACGCTGATCAATTAAAGCTGAGAAAACTCAATGTGTATCAATTTTTAATGCACGTTGAGTGGATGGGCTGTCATCCCACTACCTATGGAATTTCAGTGGAAGCTACATGGCAAGATCCTTTCCTGCCTGAGTTTTGGGTTGTAAGCAAAAGAATGAAGGATATAAAGGTGGCCTGCAAATACTTTTCAAACGGGTGGCTAATTGTATGTTTCCTGTCAAATATGTGGCACGTGTGTTCTATCACTGTCCCCAAGTCCATATTTTATTTATAACCTGATGAGATTTTTTTTTAAGGCTTTTTAAAATTTTGATGACTTCAACAGATAATGATGGTCGGATGGAGCTACAATTAGAAAATGTCTCTGAGATCCAAACAGAGCAGAGAGCGAGAGAGAGAGAAACATGTTTTGGATTTGTTGAAGACGGGAATATACATGTTGCTTAATTCTGAACATGCATGTGGGATCAACATCCCAGCAATCATAAAATCCTATTTGCACAATCAGAACCACTAAGTATGAGTTTACATCATCCACAGCCCATATGTTTTGTTTTTTCCCCATATTCTACATGGGTGAAAATATTTCCTGTTATTCAGAGGTCGTGTCTGGGGGCTGACCAGGACACTGGTCAAGTACCAAAGCCAATCAGAGGGATAACCTGCCCTAGACAGCTCCTGAACCCTCAGTATTTCTGAAAATCAGGACCAGGAAGCAAACCAGGAGGCAAGATTGAAAACCAGGAGGCAGAAGCCAGGAGTCAAGTAAGAAGATATCAGAGCCCAGTGACCTTGCTACTTAGGCCTGGGTGGGTAGGACCAAAAGCCATTTGATGATGTTCTAGGTCAAGGGTGTCAAATTTGTTTCATACGGCAAGCCAAAATACCATTCGTGATGCCTGCTGAGAGCCGAAAGTGATGTCATTAAGCAGGAAGTGACATCATTAAGCAAGTCTTGACCAGAATAAGCACTTTTTAGTCAGGAACTCATCAACAGCAAATGACAGAAGAGAAAATACACACGCCTTGACCATATTTTCAAGACAAAGCCCACTTATCAAGCAAGCTGCCCTGTCAGCAGTGACAGCTCAGCAGCTGAGAGCAGCTGATGGTGGTGCTGGGAGAACCAGAGGGCCGGATAAAGAGCTTCCATGGGCTGCATCTGGTCCCTGGGCTTTTTTGTTTGACACGCCTGTTCTAGGCCACCAGTTCCCAAGCTGTGGGTCTGGGATCCACCAGTGGGTCATGACCCAATTTTTGGTCAGGAAATCTGGGACCCATTATTCTAGGCCGATGTTCTGAGAACCAGGATGGTGTAGTGCAGTGGTTCCCAAACTTTTAGAGGCCCCAGAGCAGCCATTTTTCAACCACTGTGCCATGGTACACTGGTGTACTGTGAGTGGTCCACAGGTGTGCCACAGGAATTATGTGGAAGATCATTTATTAGTAGGGCCAATGGGGGATGGGAACCCCCAACCCACAGCATGGTGTGCCTTGTCACTTGTCAAAAACCCAAA
Organism: Tiliqua scincoides; assembly: GCF_035046505.1. NCBI lineage: Eukaryota > Metazoa > Chordata > Lepidosauria > Squamata > Scincidae > Tiliqua > Tiliqua scincoides. Next base: position 36,330,945 of record NC_089829.1, read on the forward strand.
GGTGTGCCTTAACAAGTTTAGAGCCTTGTCAGTGTGCTGTGAGATGAAAAAGGTTGAAAATTGCTGCCCTAAAGGCTGCTACCCGATTTAAAAATGCCAAGGAGCTCAACACCAGAGGAGGCAGCCACTCACAGGACTCTGGTTTGGTTGGCAACCTTCAGTCTCGAAAGACTATGGTATAAGCCTACAGTACCCAGTCTTCCCAGGTGGTCTCCCATCCAAGTACTAACCAGGGCTGACCCTGCTTAGCTTCCAAGATCAGATGAGATTGGGCATAGAGCGACTAAGATTATTACTGGACTCAAGACTCCAAGATCCAGCCCAGAAACACCCAAAACTTGTAAGAACAAAACTGTTTGTACCCTGCCGAAAAGCAAGCAATGTCAGAGTCAGGCAGATCTCCTCCAGGAGATCGTTCTACAATCGTTCACAAGTGAGAAGGCTCCCTCCTTTAGGTCCACCTGCCACACCTTTGCCAGTGGTGGAATATGAAGCAGGAAGGGCCCTGTGCATGGACAAAACTCTCCTTCTATGAAATGAAGCTCTGCCTGTTCAAGGAGCAAAAGCATCAGATCCAACTCTATCAAATGCCACAAACAGCAGGCAGGCAGGTAGCAAAAGTTAGTTAATCACAGGTCATTTTGGGGCCACTGCTAGGCTTCACTCCTTTACTCCAGACCCAATTCCAGGACCAGATCCTCCCCCCCCCCCAACCAATTTTTCAAGGGTTCCAACCCTGGACATCACCAGGCCCTACCTCAGCTTGTTGGCAGGTCCAAGACCTCCTGGTGCCTGAGGCAGTTTGCCAAATGTTGTCCCCTTAACTCATCATGTGTCCGTCTCTGCTCCTCCTCTGTCCCCTCCTCCACTTCAGCTCCATCCCCTACAATCCAGGAAGTGGGAGGGTGGAAAAAGCAATGAAGGTGACAGAGCAATTGGATATGGGTATCCGCCATCAATCTCCAGCCTGACATGACCATTTCAGTCAGCCTCATGAACAGGACCCATAAGAGGGCGGGTCCAGGAGGTATGTTGAACCCAGGTCCTGGGTCAAAAAGGGGGCCCAGGAGCCAAAGGAAGGGCCCCAAAAATTTCCTGTAATCTTTCATTTTCCTATCTCACCAGGGCCTGTGAGAGGGGTATATTGTACCTGGATCTGGGGTCAAAAATAGGACCTGGGAACCAAAGGAGGGAGGCCAGAAATTTCTTGGGATCTCAGAAAATGTTTGCATGTATTGTGTAAAGACTGGCGTTCACATTTTTGTGTAAGTCTACATAGTTTTATACATAATTCAAAAAAAATTATGATCCAACGATTGCATGAAATTATGATCCAATGGAGAAGGGAAGGGGCCCCAAAGAAACTTTGTACCCCCTGATAAAATTCCCCTCCGAGGCCTTGCTCGTGGATGGACCAGACCTGTTTGTTGGGTGCATCCAACCTGGCAACCTACACCACACCAAAGTTAGATATGGAGCAGATATGGATTTAGTAAGGCAGTTAGAATGCGGTGCAAATAAAAAACAATTCTTAAAGGTAAACCAAATATTAGTTTGCTAATCGGCCTGTTTGGCAGAGTGCTTAGAAGCTGAAAATTTTTGAAGGCCCAACGCAATATAATTTCTCCTCGTGATGCACTGTTATAGTAGTGTCAACATTCATCAAGCCTGTTCACTCTGCTAACTTCATTATAGCAGCCACTCTGCTCTTTAACCTGTTTTCCCCACTCCTTTGCAAAGTGGAAAGCCTCTTCTAGACTCTTGTGCCTTAAGCGTATTTGGAGCTCTCCTGCATAATGAACATCCCTTCCACAGCAAAGGATCTGAAACCATTTCGGCTCAGGTGTCGGTTTCTTGTCAGCCTCCAGGGCCAAATCTGGAGTTGCTGCAATGTTAAATGTGCCTTGATGTTTAGCTGGTGCACACCAAGCTGTAGAACATATTGTTCAAAGCTTACGACACTCTCTCTACTCATAAGGCTCATTACATTTTCTAATTTTGCTGGCTGCTTATTTATTCTTTTGGCCTCTGCTCTGCCACCTTAGTAGAAGAAATCTTTCTAATTGATTTCTGGACAGTTAAAAACCTTTTAATTTTTCTTCAAAGGAAAGAGTTTTGACTAACTGCTCCCACATGGAATTTTTTATTATTATTTATTAATTTATATCGCACCTTTCTTATGCCAAAGCACATGCTCAAGATGACTTACAATTCAGATTAAAATATACTATATATAAAAACAATATATAAAATCAGAGTAAGGGATCACAACCAATTGAAGGAGGGCAACATTTAGAACCAAATACTTAGAGACACTGGCATAGCTAGAGGGGGGTGGGGCACTAAGTTTTGCAGGGAGTCTTCCCGCAGCAGCCAAGTGGCCCCTCTGCTTGGGAGCCTTTATCCTCCATTTAGCCTCACCACAGTGTGCAAGCAGCTCCTTCCCTCGCCTTTGGAGCCATTTGGGTGGGGGGGACAAAATAGAGGAGAATGGCTCCCAAGGGGAGGGGGAGGGGCCGCTTGTATGCTGCAGGGAGGCTCCCTGCAAAACTTAGTGGATATCAAGATAGCACCTCATTATGAAGTTAAATGAACATGTTCCATACTTCTGGATCCTCTTTTGTTTCCTTCTCATCAATCTTCTAAAGTGGCTTTTTGGCAATCAATGTGGTCATCTCTCTTTTGCGACAAAAATACTTGCAGTCACAGGAATGACCTTATTCACAAAATTATGGTGTCTTGTTAATGATGGTCACTCGGTTGTTTGTTTCATGGACACTCACAGCCCTGCTTGATGAATGAGAAACGAGGAAACTTTGCAACCTCTTGAATTCTCATATTGCCAATTAGTTAGAGGTTTGTTGCAACTTTTTTCAGGTTCTTAAAAAATATGACTTGAGATACGGATATGTCATGAGAATGGCATGATGTGTGACACAAAGGTTATATGCACTTCTGGCCAGCCAGCCGTACCTGGTTTCATTTCTTAAGCCATACATGGTAGAACAGGGGTGTCAAACAAAAGGCCTGCGAGCATGATGCACCCCCTGGAAGCTCTTTATCCTGCCCTCAGTCTCTCCCAGCACGTCCATCAGCTGTTCACAGCTGCGCCTGAGGTGTCACTGCTGAAAGCTTTGCCCACTTGACAATTGGGCTCTCCCATATCTTGAAAACAGGATCAAGATTTGCATATTTTCTCTTCTGCCATTTGCAGCTAATGGATTCCTAAGTGAGAAAAAGTGCTTATTTCTGGACATGACCTGCTTGAAGGCATCACATCCTGCTTTCTGTCATCACTCCCGGCCCACCGCAGGCATCATGAGTGCTATTCAGTCTGCTATATGAAACGAGTTTGAAACCCCTGTGGTAGAAAGGGACATGCAAGTCTGCTCCTCCACCACATTTAGAAGCTGAACAGGCTGGGCAACAGTCTGAATCATTCCCAAGAAAACAGTAAGCAAGGAAAGCAGTTCTTTAAAACATGGTTCTTCCTGGGAGGAAAAAGAATGCTGTCCATTGTATTCATTCATTTATATCAGTGGTTCTCACACATTTAGCACCGGGACCCACTTTGTAGAATGAGAATCTGTCAGAACCCACCAGAAGTGATGTCACGACCGGAAGTGACATCATCAAGCAGGAAAATTTTTTGACAATCCTAGGCTGTGATCCTACCCACGCTTTCCCAGGAGTAAGTCCCATTGACTATCATTGTTAAAAAAATAAACATAGTAGCTTGTTAAAAGTACAGGTCTGTAACATTTCCCCAAATGCAGTCACATACCAGGATAGTATCAAGTTTAATATATTAAAAATAAAATATTGACATGAATGGAGACCCACCTGAAAATGGCTTGCGACCCACCTAGTGGGTCCTGACGCACAATTTAAGAAACACTGATTTATATCATTAGTACATTGGTCAAATTGATGATGGGTCCCTTCAAAACTTTAAATCTGCTTCTGTTCAACACAAATTTATTCCCATTACTTGAGGGACAAAGCCCATGATAAAGAACAGGAACAAACCTGCAACAAAAGTTAATCCCATGGACCATTCCAAGCCATTACTCCAGTTCAAAGCAAAGTTAACACATAGAGGCTGCAACCCACTTTGCAGCACTGACATAAGGTCAATGCAACTCCGAGGTAAGGGAACAAATATTGCCCTAGCTTGAGAAGACCTCCCTGACTGCCCCCCAACTGCAGGATGCAGCACATGCCCCACAGGCACAGCTATGCCAGTGCTGGAAAGTTGGATAGGATTGCGCCCAGAGTCTATGCACTGCCGTATTACAGATAAGCGTCACTTACGCTACCACCAACCACATTCAAAAAGTCAGGAAGGTCCTTTACTACCACATTTTCAGTTATTACCACGCATTCCCCAATAAATACAGCCGACAGCAGGTATGGGATTAAATGGGCCACTTTATTAACTTACAACAAGCGCAACAAGGCAAAATAGGCAACAATACCCAAACTAAGTGCGGGGTTCTAAATGGGGGAAACGGCCTAGCCGTCTACGTCCCCCAGTCTCATGGGGCGTCCACCCAACTCCAGGCGTAGCTCAATTGTTCTTAAGCCCGCCTTTCACTGTCGCCCAAAGAGGGTAAGCCAGCCGAACTACTCTGCCTTCAGGTCACCCCTGCCAGGCCCCAAAGTTCAGACCAGGGGCTAGCCAGCCTGCCTCCTCGAGCCGGACAAGCATCCAAAGAGCGGTTCTGGCTCACCCCTGCCCTTGCTGGCTTAGATTGGACGCCGGAGAAGGTCTTCTGTCTACCCACCCCGCACTTCTACCGCCAGTGACCAGGACAGTAAGAGATATATGCAGACCCAAACACGCTCCATAGCCAGTCTGAGGTAGGCGAAAACAAAGCACCATCATATTGCCAATCAGATGATGCTCAAAAATTCCTACCCGGTCCTCCGTAGAACGACCAGCTAATCCCAGACTAGCTAACAGGGCGGGTGGGAGGGGGTCGCTTCCAGGAACGGAACTGAGCCGGGTCTAGCGCCTGCGCGCTAGATCAGGCTCAGTTGTCCCGCCCCCCAAGGCCAGCCAGCCAATCAGCTGGCAGCAAAGCCCTGCTGCCGGCTGATAGGGGGTTTAGCGTGTCAATCAGCGCTAGCGTGCCCATGCAGGCACGCTAGCTGCCTTTACCACGCATTCCCCAATAAATACAGCCGACAGCAGGTATGGGATTAAATGGGCCACTTTATTAACTTACAACAAGCGCAACAAGGCAAAATAGGCAACAATACCCAAACTAAGTGCGGGGTTCTAAATGGGGGAAACGGCCTAGCCGTCTACGTCCCCCAGTCTCATGGGGCGTCCACCCAACTCCAGGCGTAGCTCAATTGTTCTTAAGCCCGCCTTTCACTGTCGCCCAAAGAGGGTAAGCCAGCCGAACTACTCTGCCTTCAGGTCACCCCTGCCAGGCCCCAAAGTTCAGACCAGGGGCTAGCCAGCCTGCCTCCTCGAGCCGGACAAGCATCCAAAGAGCGGTTCTGGCTCACCCCTGCCCTTGCTGGCTTAGATTGGACGCCGGAGAAGGTCTTCTGTCTACCCACCCCGCACTTCTACCGCCACAAGGGAAGGTCAGCCTCGCGCTTGGCCTTCCCTACACCCAAAAAGAGGGCCAAGCCTTGTTGCAACTCAGAAAGAAAACGCCCATAACCCATAGGAGAAAGGTGAACCCCATCGCCACGGTAAAGAGCAGGCTCCTCAAAAGCAATGCTGGGATGATGGATAGCCGCTCCACCAAGCTCCGTGACGACCCTGCCCAGGTAAGTGTTGACCCTCTTTCGTGCTACCTCAATTCTTTTTAAACAACTCGCCCAGCGCCAAATTCTCCTAGGCAGCATGTCAGACCACAGGATAGTGATCCCGGGAAACTGACGAACTAATGAGTCAAAATCCTTGCGGGCCTGGAGCCTCAAGGACATGGACGTCCTCTGACCCAAGTCATTTTCGCCCAAGTGCACCACGATTACCTGCGGCAGGGAGTTAACAGCAATGTACTCCAAAATGGCTGGGAAAAATTGGCCCCAACACATACCCCTCTTGGCCAACCAATCAATGTGCGCAACATCACCCAGCGCCAGCTGAGAGCCGAAACTGGATGACATGGCATGCTTCCGGGCCCAAAAAACTATGGAGTGTCCGCAGATCAAGACCCTGGCTGGGCAGCTCCTTCGCGGACCTGTGGGAAAAGGAAGCACATTGTGAGATAAGCTCACTGGACAGGCCAAGAAAAAGGAGGAATCCTTCCCCCGCTCTAATACTCACTCCCGTGGCCAGTCACGGACAGTGACCTGGTCCGCCTTAACTTACAGGACCCCACCTACCCCTAGCGCCGACACTGGCGCGGCAGACGCCCTCCAAGCGCTGCCAACAGAGCCTACGCGGCTCTGACACATCTCGCCAACACTGGCGCGGCACACGCCCTCCAAGCGCTGCCAGCAGAGCCTATGCGGCTCTGACACATCGTGCCACATGGCACTACACACGTTGCGCCCTCCTGGCGCTGCACACGCCCACTGGCGTTGCACACGGAGCCCTTGCGGCACCTTAACGGACGTAGTATTTAAAGGCACCAGAGCGCCATCTACCGATGCGCCTGATGCCCTGGGGGGAGAAACCCATGCTGGCTGCCGTGGATGCTGCCCCAATCCTAAATGAATGCAGGCCGAACAATTCAGGCCTCAGGCCTAATTGACCCAGCGCTCTTTTAAAAATGACCCGAAGCTGGTAAAGGGTAAGGGGGGAATGGTCCTCATGGCGAAAAAGCGGGCCCACTCCCGCAGGCGCCGTTGAACAGTACTGTTCCATGACAGATACTGGACAAAGACACCGGCTCGTAGCCTGTTTCAAATGAATCCACTGCCCACGCCCTAACTGGTCCGTTTTGGACACTCGCAAATGGAGGGATAAACTCCCAGGCCTTAACACACAGTCCCCCCACTGAAGGACTCTGTCAGTGGGGGCAAACCGAGACCGTACCAAAACCTCACCAGGGCGAAACGCCCCATAAAACAGTACCAGAGTCACTGCCCTAAACAACAGCGACTCGTAGGTTGGGGAACACATGGCCATAAACTGTATGTGTAACCCCTGTAAAATGGTGGGCGTGATGGGCAGGCGCTTGTCTGCACCTGTGGGGAATTGCCTGCCAAAACCAGCCACCATCTTACGCACCCTAAAATCCTTGGTAGGATCCTGGATACCACAGGCCTGGGACTGGAAGGAAATGGCTGCCAAATAAACTGACATAGATTTGCTGGATAACCCCCTATTATGCAGACCCAAAATGAACTGCATAAGAGTGTGGGCCGGAAATGTTCCCTGCTCTAGCGCCCCAGCCGACCTGCAAAAGGCACCAAATTCAAGGGACTTACTCAAATAACTGGCGCGGGTGGATGGAGCCAACGATGCCCATATGGCCTCCTGGGCCTCATCATACCAAGTCCCCAGAGCCATGGGGGCATGGGATCCGGATCCAGCCTTGCCTCGGGGGCTAGCATCCGAAAGCGCTCCTCCTGAAAACGAGAGAGAGCGTCGGCAATGCTATTCTCAATCCCAGGCACATGTCTGGCTGAGAAAACAGTGTTGATAGCAAGGCACTGTTTGACAAAGACTCTAACCAGATTCATGACCCGGGGGGATTTGGAGGTCTGCATGTTTACTATGTGGACCACGGCCAGATTATCGCACCAAAAGCGAACTGAAGAGTTGGCAAACTCCCCAGCCCACAAATGGACAGCCACGACAATCGGGAAGAGCTCCAGAAATGTCAAGTCCCTGGTGATCCCCTCCTGGGCCCATGCCCTTGGCCAGGGGGCAGCACACCAGCGTCCTCGAAAAAACACACCAAATCCCAAACCTCCCGCGGCATCAGAATGAACCTGGAGCTCGGCTTCAATCAACTGTACAGATCTCCAAAAGGAGATCCCGTTGAAATCTTTCAAAAACTCCAGCCACAGCTCCAGGTCCTCCCTCATACCAAGTGTCACACGTAGTCTGTGAGTCGGGCGCCGTAGCCCCGCCATGGCATCACATAACCTGCGCACAAAGGCCCTGCCGGGGGCAATGACCTTACATGCAAAGTTAAGATGCCCCACTAGACTTTGTAATTCCCTCAATGTCAACTTGCTAGACCCTAGGGCGCTAGTCAGCATTGCGATAAGATTATCTAATTTGTCCCTTGGCAGGCGGCTGGTCTGCGTAACCGAGTCCAACTCGATACCTAAAAAGGTGAGCTTGCTAAGGGGGCCCTCAGTCTTCTCGTGTGCCAGGGGGACCCCCAGCTGCTCGCACAGCGCTGTAAAGTCACCCAGGAGCCGAGCACAGACACCTGACCCAGATGGTCCCATAAACAGGAAATCATCCAAGTAGTGGGCAGTGGATTGCAACCCAGTTCTGAAACGCACAGTCCATTCCAAAAATGTGCTGAACGCCTCAAAAACCGAACAGGAAATAGAACACCCCATAGGCAATGCTCTATCGACATAATAACCGCCCTCAAACTGGAAACCCAACTGACAGAAATCCTGGGGGTGCACAGGAAGCAATCTAAAGGCGGACTGAATATCCGCCTTGGCCATCAAGGCCCCAGGGCCACACTTCTTGAGGCGGGCAACCGCCTCATCCAAAGAAGTATATCTGACTGAACACAAGTGGGACGGTATCCCGTCGTTTACAGAGGAACCCTCTGGAAAGGACAGGTGGTGAATCAGTCTAAATTGGCCCTGGGCTTTCTTAGGCACCACACCCAGGGGGGAAACCTGCAAGTTCCTCAACGGAGGAACAGCAAATGGTCCAACTACTCTACCCGCTTGTACCTCCTTGGCTATTTTTACTCGCACCACCTCCTCCATGCCAGTCACTGACCGGAGGTTGTGTGCGAACGTGGGCCTAACTGGAGGCGGGGCTTGGATCCTGAAACCAAACTGGAAACCCTCAAACAACAATCTGGCTGCAGAACGATCCGAATAAAATTGCAGCCAGTAAACCAAGGAGGGAATCTTAATTGGTGTTGGGCCCCTTGCCAACACCAGCTGAGGGTCCACCACCAGGCTTTTTTCCACGGAAGGGGCGAAAACCTTGCCTGGGACCACTGATTCGTGGACATTTTGCCACGGGATGTCCAGCCCCACACATGGGGCAGCCATGGGAAAAGGAACATCCTGGCCTGTTGCATTTTCCCGTGGCATTAAATTGAAAGCATGCGCGGGGGGATTGAACCCACTGCGCACCCTCAGGTGCCAAAGGCTGCTCGGGTCTGGAACGAGCAATCAAATGCCCGCTATCCGCCCTATCCCCCAACGTTGCCCGAGCCGGCAGGACTAACTGTACCCAGAGTTCCCACTGGGGTATAGTCCAGTCCAAAGATGGATCCTGCGCGGCTCTGATGCGGAATTGCCGGTCATAAGCCATCCAAGCCGCACCCGCATGATCGCGCAAGGCGCGATGGATGATGTCCAGATATTTGAATAGCTTCCCCGCCTTTTTGGGGTGCAACTGGACAGTGACCCCAGCATAGACAATGAACCCATTCAGCCAATTGGTCCAGTTCTTGTCTATTTTTCTCTGCCTGACGGTTTCCTCGTCACGCACAGGGTCTCCCACTTTGGGGGTAGGCTCAGGCTCGATGTGAAGGAGACTGAACATGTCCACAAAGTCCCCCCGCCATATCTGCTCCTTGACAGACATAGCGAGGTGAGAGCCCAGAGGGATGGCGATGATGCCATACGAAACCGTAGGCTTCTCCCTCTTCATCACCAACCCAAAGGAATCATCCTCCCAGTCCCCATCCTGTTGGCCCAACTCAGTGTCGGCCGTAGCAGGACAATGACCACACTGGGGGGCTGCCCTATTGGCCCTGGGCCGAGATTTGTGACATGGATATGTCCAACCCAGGGCCCAGGGGTATTGTGGGTAATTGGGACCCTGCCAGAAGGAAGGAGGCCCCCACGGAGACCAGGGCTGGTCTGGTGCAGGCCTGCTGGATGCCCAAGGAATGCCCTCCTTATCCTCCCACGCAGACTCCGTATCATGGACAAAGCCCGCCCACGGCTCACCTTGCCCACCGCAGCCACTATAAGCCTGTGGCCGGGGCCTTTTAACAGGACAGACGACCTCCTCCTGCGCTTCTAGGGTGTTTCCATCCTGCTCCTCGCCCTCCTCGACAGTAACGTGCTTGTCCTCCAGAACATGAGCCTGTCGGGGAGGGAGAGAGGCCCCTTTATGCATCCGACCTGATCTACGAGGCACGGGGTCCGCCTTTGAGCTGGAGCCCCCATCACCCCGCCCTGCCTTGCGAAGGGCCTTCTCCTTTCTGCGTGCATCATATCGAGCCATTAAGGCACGCAGCTCAGCCATTTGATCTTCCTCATCTGATGATGAGGGAGGGGAGTGAATAGGCCAAGCTGGAGCTGCCTTTTTGGTGGCCTTGCCACCCGACTTCTGGGCTTTCTTCCCCATGTCCACCCCCCAAGTGAAGGAATATCCCTAGTGGGGCCCCCCGCCCCCTGTGCTCTAAGTTTTAACTGGATACGATACGCCTCAGCAGTCCGGAATCTTGGCCTTCCGCGCTGTGTCAGCAGACCGCTGTGACTGGAAGTTGCCCAACTCTGAAAATAAGAGCCCCTTTTGGCAGTTGGGGCCCACAAAATGGCCGACAGGCTGTATTTAAATAATCAAAATGGCGGAGCACCATGAGGCAGGGCCCAAAATGGCGCCCAGACACGAGGCACCCCCCCAATGGCCGCCAAATTGCGCCCCAACAGGCAGGCCCGCCCCAGGAGGAACGCGGGGCGGCCGCCCACCACAGGCGCCCGCCGCCCCACCGGACCCCCCAAATTGCACCCGCAGCCGCGGGGTGCGCAGATCAGCGAAGCGCTGCAGCCCCGCGGTCGGCAGAGCGCGCAGCGGGCCGCCCCCTACCGCTGCCGCTCGGACAGATCGCGCAGCGGGCCGCCCCCTACCGCTGCCGCTCGGACAGAGCGCACAGCGGGCCGCCCCCTTCGTTAGCACCCTGCAGAGCGCACAGCGGGTCACCCCCCCTGACGCCGTCTGCAGAGCGCGCAGCGGGATGCCCCCTCAAGCTCTCAAGGGGCCGCTCCGACGCTGCGCCCCAGAGCCAACGTCGCAGAGCGCGCAGCTCAAGAGAGGCTACCCACTGCCCGAAGTGACGGGAGCCTGCAAGCGCGGATCTCCGCGCCTCAAGCCCCGTCGTGGGGCAGCCTCTCTCCGCTCCTGGATAAGCGACCTGCTCGGTCGCTTCCAGGAACGGAACTGAGCCGGGTCTAGCGCCTGCGCGCTAGATCAGGCTCAGTTGTCCCGCCCCCCAAGGCCAGCCAGCCAATCAGCTGGCAGCAAAGCCCTGCTGCCGGCTGATAGGGGGTTTAGCGTGTCAATCAGCGCTAGCGTGCCCATGCAGGCACGCTAGCTGCCTTTACTATAAAATTGTAATTAAGTAGTAAATTACAGTGCTAATATTCACTTTGAACAAATAAGTGTTACTAGTGGTGGAAATGCACACTATTATGATAGCACGGGAACCTATTCCCCAAGCCAAGCCTTGGCTTTCTTTATAAAAGTTACTTCTCCAAAACTTTGTTCTAGAAATAACCACTTCAGTTTGCAGAGTCCAGGGGCCAAGTCTTTTCAACGTGGCAGCACAGTTATGGAACTCCTTACCAGGGGAATTTAGATCTACTCCTTCCTCATGTCATTCTGGCAAGGGCTTAAAGCTTTTTCCATTTGGTATTTGGGTTTTCTGTTCCTCTGAGCAGTTCCTTGAGTGTAAATAGTTTTGCCTTTCTCCAACTGGTTTTATTTATCTTTTGTGATTTTATTGTTTTTATATTGTATATTTTTAGCTATAAATTGTAAGCTGTCTTGGGCATCTGCTTCAGCAGAGGAAAGGCAGGGTAGAAATCTTTTTAATAACTGAACAAACATTGATGATTATTACTGGTGCTTCTGATGCATGTTACAGTGTGGAGAGAAGGGATATGAGGAAATCAGAGAGAGAGAGAGAGAGAGTTATTCATTAAGAGCAAACTATGTTCTTGAGGAGGCAAATGTATTATTTCTTGTAAACATTTCCCTGCCCCAAGCTGCTTACAGTCTAAAATTTTATACCCGGAAGACAAGAGAAGGAAGAACTGGAGGCAGAGGTAAGTAAGGGACAGAATACATATGTATGGCTGCAATCCTCACCACACTTTCCTGAGAGTAACCCCACTGAACAAAATAGGACTTACTTCTGAATAGACCTGGTTAGAATTGTGCCCTGTATCAATCAATTTGGAAAAACACATAACTTGAAAATGAGAACCGGCCTGTATGCTATGCTCTCAGATTTCAAAACCGGTTCAAAAATTTTCAGCATTTTTACTGTAACCTTTTTCTGTTGTCCTCTTGAAATGAACATGGCTGACTATTAATGTCATTGTAAGAGAGGCTGGACTGTGTGAATTCACAGGGCAAGTCTAGTTTATCACTGTTTCTGCTTGGTTACAACTAGAAATCCACTTCTCTGCCAAATCTAGCCTTAAATAACCCTCCTATCATGCTTCCTGCTGAGTTCTTCCTATACTAAGGGTGCAGTCTTATACAGACCTCCCTGACTGTAAGCTCAGTATAACACAATGGGATTTACTTTTGAATAGACATGCATAGGATTGTGCTGTAGACATCTCACAGCCTTACTGCTGCCTGCTTTGTACATGAAAATACTTTCATGTTCCAAGATTACTTTGGCAAATCCCAATGCCATTTCTGCTACCCCCACTGACAGGTAAGCTTGGGGAAAAGAGAAGGTGGCATTGAAGAGACCTCCAGGCATTGTTGCGCTCCCAAAATGGAAGGAGAGGATATCATCAGGAGCATGACCAAAACCTGGAACTTGGAATGTACCCAATCTCCAAATGAACTAATTCAGGTCCAACTTGAATGGAGCTTAAATAGACTCATTGTAGCCACCCTGTTCCAAATCAAGTTCAAGAAACCTTGACCAAATAGGGTCTTCTCAGCTGTGGCATCTGCATCGTAGAACTCTGTCCCCACAAAAACTGTCATGCCAGTTCCACTGCAAATAATTAGAGAAAGACTAAAGACTGGCTTATTCCAGCAAGCATTTGGGAGATAATAATGGATTTTTAATCTCCATGATTTTATTTCTCTGCTCAGAGGTACGTTTATGTTGTCTGTGCCATTTTAAGAAGAGTTTTTTGTGTGTGTCATTGTTCTGTTGTGTTAAGGGTTGATGGGGTTTTTTATTGCTTTTAATTTATTGTGGGTTCATGTTTTCATCTTACGTTGCAAGTCATCCTGAGCCCGGGGGTTCTTGGGAAGCATGTGGAAGGCAGGGTCTAGTGTCTAAAATAAAATATTTGTAACAGTGCACAACGCACACTAAACCCTTTCAGAATGGGTTCTGGCATTCACCAGTTTACTGAACAAAATACAATGTTACTGTGACAAGGGGAAAAGTCCCATCTAGTTGCTCCTTTGTTTTCCTTCTTAAATGAGTTGCAATAGTTAATGAGCAGGACTAATTAGGACTGCAGCAACCACAGCATGTAAGGAAGATTCCTGCCTCACCAGCGGCAGTACATACCCTGACTGTTGAACCAGTTGGGATAAGATCCATTATTTTCATTAATGGATCTCATTTTTATTTCATTGGTGTTTTTTTTACTATCAGATTAAAATCACATTTTTATGGGTTTTTTTTCCTAATGCAATCTGGTGTAATAAGTACAGAATGAATGTAATAGTTATTGTTTTAATTATTTTTTCATTTTGTTCTTTATCTTGTGTCTTCACGCCATTATTTACTACTTTTTATGTCTGCTTTCATTGCCATTCCTCACGTACTTTCTGATTTACAGGCAGGTATGGGAGAGTATGTGGAAGTGTGCCTTTGCACACATGTGCATTTTGTAGATGGACACACATCCCATGTGCCCATAAAATACCTCATGCTTACTTTTGCTTGCATTTAAAAAAGGGAAAATAGAACAAATTCAAAAGCATAATAATTCTCCTAATTAAAATCACATCAGTACAGCAAAAGGTAAAATTCTGGGTTCACTGAAGTTGCTCAGAATTGGTCATTTTATTGGATATGGGGATTATTCTGAGTTTTTTATTGGAACTGAGACAGACTCACATATTGACTCTGATGGGCTGCTTAGCTTTACATTAGACCAGTGGTTCCCAAACATTTTAGCACTAGGACACACTTTTTAAAATGACAGCCTATGAGGACTCAGCTAACTTTATGAGACTAAAAAAAGAAGTTTAACCTTACCAGCTGCTCAAGCCTCTGTTTTTATCCTGTTTCTTACTATGGGGGGGCCACCTTCTGGAGTGTTTGTTGAGCTTCATGTTCATAGAAATGGGTTAAGAAATGGGTTTAGAAATGGGTTAAGTCAGAATGCCAGATGTAGGGGAGGGCACCAGGATGAGGTCTCTTGTTATCTGGTGTGCTCCCTGGGGCATTTGGTGGGCCGCTGTGAGATACAGGAAGCTGGACTAGATGGGCCTATGGCCTGATCCAGTGGGGCTGTTCTTATGTTCTTATAGGATCAGGACCATTCTTGTGGCCTTGAGTTCCCCTTCACCTGGTCTTTGATCTGAGTAATATTTGCCTACTTGTGAATAAACAGGCATGTGCTGCTCCATTTTTGTTTCCATTGGGCTCAATACATTTTCCTTGTTACTATCAGTTTGTCAGTTCTCGACCCACCAAAAATCAGATTGTGAACCACTAGTGAGTCCCAACCCAGAGTTTGGGAACCACTGTTTTAGTCTACTGGGTAATCTCTTTTCTCTTTACTGATCTTCAGACTATCACAGAAATGTGATACATTTTTTACAGTACATTCTTTGGTGTCTACTTAGAAGTAAGACCTGTAGAGAAGTGGGTCTTTTCATCCATGTGTAAAGTTTGCTACCTTGGGATCCAAAGAACTGTGCATCATGCACTTAAGGAAGTTCAGCCCCAACAGCTGGTTGCACAGGGAGTAAAGTGCCTAGATCTTGCTGCTAGATTCTCTGTGCCAGACTACTGTGACTCACAAAAATTGCCTTGGCAAAAATTACATGACTGTGACATTTTGAAAGCAACCACTGACTAAGCTCTTTTCTCACACTCTTCAAGCTGAACTTACAAAGCTATCATATGCCAAGTCAGACCCATTGGTGGTCCATCTATCTCAGTATTGCATGCACTGACTGGCAACAGCTCTCCAGTGTTTCAGGCAGGTGACCTTTCCCAGCCCTCCCTAGACATGCTGTGGATTGATTTTGAAACTTCATATATGGCAAAGTTGGTGCTCTACCATTGAGCTACAGCCCCTCATCTCCAGCTTTATTTCATTTGACTGGCTGCCTCTTTCATGAAAGTTCAATTCCCATGGTACATGCCCAAGTCTGTAAAGACCATTTGCAACATAGTGGTCGAACATGTGGACCACAAGGCCTTTTTTGGAGGTCCTCAAGAACCCACCCATGTGCTGCACCCATTCCTCCTCCTCCTCCTGATTCAGTGGCTTTTCTTTCTTCCTGCCAAGTCATTCCAGCTTCTTCTTCTCCAAAGGTTAGAAGCCAGAATGGTGTGGCAGGACGACTGAAAAGCCCTGCTACACCCACTGCCTTCTCCAGCTTCTTCTCCTGCTGCCCAGCTCTGACCCCAGAAATAATTGGTGCTGACATCATCATGTCACTGCCAATTACTTTCACATTTGCATCCAGTGGGGGGGGGGGGGAAGCATACTGCTGCCCCCTTAGCAATCAAAACTGGACTGCCCTAGTTTAGACAGTCACCGTTTTGCACTCTAAAATATTCTGAAAGTTTTCCAAGCTGAAGTGAGGTTTTACATGCAGTATATGTAGAAGCTGCGAAACATCTTATCATATTTGAATGGCTGGTGAAACGTGCACTAAATAAAATCACACAGAATGGGCAAACACCCCAACGTTTCTATGGGGAAAAAATAATATACAATCAAGTTCGCTTCCCACATTAGGCATTCCTGGAGAATTTCATGGCGACTGTGTCTGAAAGTAGACAAAAGGCAATCATAATCAGCAGCGATATTGTAGAAGGTTGAAAATAGCCTGAAACAAAGATTTTCACTTTGTATTCTACCGCCGAGCTATGACCCTCATCTGGGGATGCAGAAGCAACTTATCTGTTCCCATCCACCTTGCAAATGTCATCACATTGAGTCAGGAGCTCTTTAGGGCCACCAGGTGTCACCGACACAAACTTCCCCCTTAGAAAGGAAGAGGAAAGAATGGCCTGAGCCAGGTGTGCATGTGTCTGGCTTCCATCAAGCAGCACCCAACTCGTGTGATAAATCTTCATAATGGATAAATGGCACAACCTTCACATGTGAAGGAAGGTTTTGTCTAACTCAGTGTTTTTCCATCTAACGGTACGCTGATATGGCGCTAAAATTGTCAAGGCACACCACCGGTTTTTTGACAATTGACAAGGCACACAACACTGCTGGTAGGGGGCCCATATCCCTCAATAGTTCTGCTAATAAATGACCCTTCCCCAAACTCCCCCAACACCCCTGTGTATCATTTGTGGCACATGAATATGCCGTGGTATACTGGTTGAAAATCGCTGGTCTAGCTTATAGATATAATCAAGGCAGATTTTCTGCTAGCATTCCTTTCCAGGTACAGGATCCCTTTGAGAAAGCTCGGTGTGGATTAGGCTGTCATAAGAACATAAGAACAGCCCCACTGGATCAGGCCATAAGCCCATCTAGTCCAGCTTCCTATATCTCACAGCGGCCCACCAAATGCCCCAGGGAGCACACCAGATAACAAGAGACCCCATCCTGGTGCCCTCCCTTGCATCTGGCATTCTGACATAACCCATTTCTAAAATCAGGAGGTTGCACATACACATCATGGCTTGTACCCCGTAATGAATTTTTCCTCCAGAAACTTGTCCAATCCCCTTTTAAAGGCATCTAGGCTAGGCGCCAGCACCACATCCTGTGGCAAGGAGTTCCACAGACCGACCACACGCTGAGTAAAGAAATATTTTCTTTTGTCTGTCCTAACCCGCCCAACACTCAATTTTAGTGGATGTCCCCTGATTCTGGTATTATGTGAGAGTGTAAAGAGCATCTCCCTATCCACTCTGTCCATCCCCTGCATAATTTTGTATGTCTCAATCATGTCCCCCCTCAGGTGTCTCTTTTCTAGGCTGAAGAGGCCCAAACGCTGTAGCCTTTCCTCATAAGGAAAGTGCCCCAGCCCCGTAATCATCTTAGTCGCTCTCTTTTGCACCTTTTCCATTTCCACTATGTCTTTTTTGAGATGTGGTGACCAGAACTGGACACAATACTCCAGGTTTGGCCTTACCATAGATTTGTACAACGGCATTATAATATTAGCCATTTTGTTCTCAATACCCTTTGACTTATTGATCTTTAATTTATCAATGAGGTCTGAAACATCTTCTCTTTTAACCTCTATCTGACTTAACTCCTCGGTTAGGAGGGGCCGTTCAGGCAGCGGTATCTGCCCGAGGTCTTCTGCCGTGAAGACAGATGCAAAGAACTCATTTAATTTCTCTGCCATCTCCAAGTCTCCTTTTATCTCCCCTTTCCCTCCCTCACCATCCAGAGGGCCAACCGCTTCTCTGGCGGTTTTCCTGCTTCTAACATATTTGAAGAAGCTTTTATTATTCCCCTTAATGTTGCTGGCCATGCGTTCCTCATAGTCTCGCTTGGCCTCCCATATCACCTTCTTACATTTCTTTTGCCACAGTTTATGTTCCTTTTTATTCTCCTCATTAGGGCAAGACTTCCATTTACGGAAGGAAGCTTCCTTGCCCTTCACAGCCTCTCTAACTTGGCTGGTTAGCCATGTGGGCACCCTCCTGGATTTAGTGGAACCTTTCTTTCTTTGCGGTATACACCTCTGCTGGGCCTCTATTACTGTTGTTTTAAGCAGCCTCCATGCACTCTGGAGAGATTGGACTCTTTTTACCCTCCCTTTCAACCTCCTTCTAACCAGCCTCCTCATTTGAGGGAAGTCCGCCCATCGGAAGTCAAGGGTTTTTGTTAGAGATTTGCCTGGTATTCTTTCCCCAACATGCATGTCAAAACGGGTCGCAGCATGATCACTGTTCCCCAATGGCTCAGTAACATTTACATCTCTAACCAGGTCCTGCGTACCGCACAATATTAAATCCAGAGTCACCTGCCCTCTGGTGGGCTCCGTGACTAGCTGCTCTAAGCCACAGTCATTTAGCTGCAGATATTGGCTGCAGACACCATTTCAGCAATTACAACATTTTCATCAGCTTCCATTATCACAGATGTTGATCACTAATTTACTAATTTACCAGGGCAGGAGGTCTGGTCTAGAGGGTAGAGCCTCCATTTGCCTGAAGATAACATCTGCAAGTCGCCAGTTCGAGGCCACCGGCACCGTGAATGGTGAGACCCTGAAGCAACTGACAAGCCAAGCTGAGTTATTCCACCTGCTCTTTGGTGTGAGCGAAGAAGCGTCTTGGCTGCCCTCCATGTGAGAGATGAAGGAGCTGCTTGTCAGCTTGCATGGGAGGAAACTGGAGGCCAGAATGTGATACTAGATCAGAAAGATCCATCTGAAATGTTGTGGTTCTTGAAAGATAGAACCTTTCTTTAATTGTAAAAATCCCTACAGGGATTTAGAACAGTCTGCCTTTGTAAACCTCCTTGAATAAAGTCTGAGGAGAAATCTGATGACCAAGAAAGGCGGTATATAAATACCTGTATTATTATTATTATTATTATTATTATTATTATTATTATTATTATTATTATTATGTTCGTGTGCAGACCCAGTGGGAATGAACAGGTCTCTTTGCTTCTGTTGCATCCAAATTCCAGGTAGTTTCCTTTGAATTCCATTGATTTTCCTGTATTTTTTCCACAAATGCACATATTGCATAGAATTCACAGGCATGTCTGCTTCTTCTAAAAATCGAATTCACAAAGTGGGAGGGGCCCAGAACCATGTGCTCCACCACAATTTTTAGCAAGAAAGGAATACAATAACACCTGCTTAAATTCAGTTTGCATGAAGGTTCCTTCATGCAGTCCTACAAACAGGTAGGATTACAGGGAGAAAATAAAGCAAGGGCACCTATGTGTGAACTAACTTGAATGCCATTCAGCTGTTCTTTGTAGCAGTAGAGAACAAAGAGGAACATTTGGAATCACGAAAGATCACATTAGCAGCCTTAAAAGTTTAAGAAAAGACAATGTCACAAGGACCCAGAACCTTTATAAAATCTTTAAGCATTGACTGCAGCAGAAGTAGCAGTGAGAAAAGCCTGCAGAGATACAAAATCTAAGAAAAATAATACTGGCACCTAATTACACCAGTGTAGTTTGCTGCTTTTATCTGTAATTGGACTGTATAGTCTTTCATTCTAATTTACTTTACATCTAAACTGTGATAATCAAGACAAGCAGAACAGAATGGCCCTGTAACCGGCTATACCACTGACACCCGTTAATGCCTAATTATAACAACTAAATTAAAGATGTGACTGTAAAGAGGTTGGGCTGCAGTCTAAAGTGTTTAATTCGGGTAAAAGAAGTAGAGATTTTAAATCCTATGTACAAAAATCAATATTATGGCTCATTATATTGGTATTGCTAAACAGATTAATGAAATTAAGTATTTTTGCTTTTGCTTTAAAAAAAAAAAGTTTTATTGCGATGTAAAGATTGGTTTTAACAAAGGACCAAGATAAAGGAGAAAATCCGCATCGTCAACCAATTTCCCAACCAACCTAATTAAGACAGCATTTGGGAGACTTTCTGACGATTCTCACACCTGCCATTTCAGAATATGGGCTCTGGGTGGCATTCATAGAGCTTACCACCTTAACAGTCTATCTCAAACTGGGCTGGCTTCCAGGCCTTGAAAATCAGATGCAAAGTTGTATGGAAGGCAAGTGTACTGTATCTGTAGAATCACAATGTCATCTGGAGCTACAGGGTCTTTTGAATCAAGGTTAATGCAAGGCAAGGTCACAACCCAGCCCATCAGAAGATTAACAGGGGCTAGCGGAGAATGCTAATCAGTGTCAGGAAAAAGGTTTTGGCCAGAAGACCAATCCCTTGTCAGAATTAAGGCCCAAGATGTTGGGTTGTAATGACCCACAAAAAAAGCTAATTTCTCAGACAGCTGAAAGCAGGAAACCTTGTACAAACTGTCATTGATTATCTGAACACGTGAAACAGCTAGCATGACTCACTCTCCTCCGCCATTTCAGCCAATTACCCTTCACTAAAGACAAGATAGGGAGGGATAGTTCTGCTGGGTTGTTGCTATAATTTGAGCCAATTATTGGAGCTCCCATAATTGGTGGAATCTTCTCAATGTCATTGAGAGGTCCTAAGTGTCTTGGCTTCAGTTATGCGATGGAAAATGCAGGTTTGTTGACTTGTTTTAAGTGTCAGACTAGTACTGGAGAGAACCAGGTTTTTGAGCTCCTGATCTTAGCCCAATAAGCATCTCTCAGTCAACCTAACAAAGTTGTTTTTTGGGATAGAATGGAGGGGAGAAGCATGAACACTGCCTTGAGTTCCTTGTAGGTAGGGTGGGAGGATGATAATGGTGACGATGATGATGGGGATGATGAGTGAATGGTTCATAAGAAAAGGGTGGCCATAACTCAGTGGTTGCGAACATGCTTTTTCACGTACACCATCCCAGGTTCAGCACCTACCATCTCCAGTTAAAAGATTCTCAAGTGGCCGGGAAAAAGATTCTACCTAAATCTCTGGAGCGCCTCCATCGATCAATCAGTAAACAATCCCAGTCTACCTGGAGTGATAAATATTTATTTATGACAGTATTCATATATACCACCTCCCTCATAAACTGGAGTCTCTTAGACTCAAGGTGGTTTACATACACTGACCATAAAACTCATTTTTTCAAATGAGGTTTTTACAAGTGTAAACTCATAGAACCCTCCATTCCTCCAGATGCTTCCCTTCCTAGTGCAGTCGTTGTCCTGGCTACACAGCACTTGCACTTTCCAAGCTTCTAATACAGGCATCTGCACAACATGCCTCAGGCTGGTTCTCAGGAAGTTATCCATCTCTTGCCAGTGGACTTCTCCACCCTCCATACTCCAGCTCTAGCCAGTGGCTTCCAGTCGCACATTCAGGGTGAGACCTGAGCAGATCCTGCTTAGCTTTTCAAGCAAGGTGATGGCTCCACCTCCAGACCATACCTCCTGCCAGTATGCCATTAATCCTCCTGAGATTATGCTCTCAAACTTCTTTTCATTCTTCTCTTGAGTGTTCTGTGGGTAGACTCAACCAACCAAGGTGCCAAAAGAAGAAGGAAGCATGGAATAATCAGAAAGCAAGAACTCAAGATACCTGCAAATACAGCAGATATAGTTCAGATTCTGACAGGAGCAGGCTGAAGTGCAGAAATCCAAGGGAAGGCAAGGTGGAGGAAAGTAAGAAATCAAGGGCCCAATCCCATCCAATTTTCCAGCACCAGTGCAGCCATAATGCAGCCCCAAGGCAAGGGAACATATGTTCCCATACTTTGAGGAGGCCTCTGTAATTGCCTTCCCACCTTAGGATGCGGTGCACACCCCATTGGGACAGCTGCACCGGCTCTGGAAAATTGGATAGGATTTGGCCCCAAGACAAGTACACAGAGACAAAGGAGGCAGAAAATGAATGGTTGGCAGCTGATAACCCTCATACAGCACCCTGGACCAGAAAGGGCCTAGATTCCTTGAATGAAGCATGCTTTACTTCAGTGATTCCCAAATTCCTCCAAAGGAGTTGGGAAACCTGTATGTGGTGCAGGGTTGGGATGGGGCGGGAGCAAGGGAGGTGTGCCCTAGTGGTGCCATGGCAATCATGGTGCCATAGGGACCCAGAGGCATGTAAATATACCTGGGGGGGCTCATGAAGCTCGCAGGAGGATCCTGGAAGCTCATAGCCCCCTCTGCGAGCCTCCCCACTGCAGCAATGAGCTCTAGTCGGCGAATGGAGCTCACTTTCAATTTTCAAATGGAGCTCTGATTGAAAACCAGAAGTGAGCTCTGATCTGCAATCTGAGCTCACTGCTGCAGTAAGTAGGCTCACAGAGGGGGCTGTGAGCCTCCAGGACCCTCTGGGAGGCTTCATGACCCCCCCAGGTATATTTACATGCCCCTGGGTCCCCATGATGCCACAATTGCTGCAGCACCATTGGGGTACCCATTCCTGGGCCACTCCCCTTAAAGGGGAATGACCCACTTCCAGTTCCCATGGTGGATCACAACCCAACACTGGGAGAACCCGCTGCTTTACCTGTTTATTTATGTATTGAGCATATCATGAATTTCAACCTACTGTCCTGAATTTCAACCAAGGTAGCCAATTCTGCAGCCTTTTCAGCATCTAGTCCTGCATGTTCTGGTTTGGGTTCACCTTTCTCTTCTTTCATCCGCACCAACCCATGGAAAGAAACGCTGAGTGTGAGAGAGATACAAAACTCACAATGCCCATATGCCACGTTGCAACCAAAAGCTTCTCCAAGCTGCTCGCACAGCCAATACACAAATCAATAAAAATGAGAACATGGTCTCCTGTTCCAAAAAAGCTACGAATCTAAGGAGAAACACGAGAGAAACCAGCAATGGCAAATGGAGTAGACACTATCCCTCTCCTCCTGCTAAATATAAGTGAATGGCTACTTTTTGTTGTTGTTTAAGTGCCCCTTTGCCCAGAAAGGGAAATTGCCACCATAATGAAATGGAGAACTTGATTCCAATCGCGTTGAATGTTCCTTCTCTTCCCCCACAAGTGCTACTTCCGACTGTACCTGCTCGATGCACAGTCCAGGGAAGTGGATGAAATCACATCCAAATTTATTACCGAAGTGAGTTCCCAAGTGAATGGCACCACCATTCATCTTTTAGAGGCAGGCGCACATAACAGTTTAAACACCTCCTTTGGAGCACTTTAAAGGCTTCTTTGCTTTCATGAGTTTATTAAGTTTTCATTAAATTATTAAATGGCCCTTGCGATCAGGCCCAGCCGTTTTTGTGCACCTGAACCAGCAAAAAGTGAAATCGTTTAATAAACTAGAAAACGCCTTCTGCTCAGCCTCCACTTCAGAAACACAAACCCAAGATGGGGCCTGGTAATCAATAAATGTGACAGCTGCACACTTTCACATGGCCACCCTCAAGGCCGATTACATGTCATAGGTGTTCAGTAAAAACTACAGGCCGAAATGACAACACAGGAACCCGATGGTAGCAAGCTTTGCTTGGCAAACCTCTAAAGCAGGATAGAGCAAATTCATCGCATGACTCTCTTGACAAGGAATGCACGACGATTCAACCAGAAATCAAGTCAAAAGGTGTTCTGTGAAGCAGTGGCGGACCTCCCATTTACTTGACGGGGTATATGCCCTGGGTGTGGAGTTGTGTGCACCTTTAGGACCCAGCAGAAGCCTCCCTGAGGCAAACCAAAAGCACAGTTTAAAGTGTCAGGGAACCTTCAGGAGGTCCCCCTGATGCGTCCTAGAGTTGCATGAAGTTTTGTGCGCTCCAGTTAAGAGGGGGTGGATTAGTGCCTGGAGGGGCAGAGGCATTCCATGGGGGGGGCACCATCTCAGACCTTTGCCCCAGGTCCGCCACCGCTGTGAAATCATGTCTTGGCAGAAGTGGCACTGCTGAAAGCACAGCTCTGGGAAAGCCCAAGTATTGACAGGGGCTAGATAAAGAGCTTCTGGTGGTCACTTCCGGACCACAGGCCTTATGTTTGACTAGAGCGATCCAAAATCCTGAATCTGCTTTCTACTGGAATGAAGATACAAAGGGATACAAAACAAGTCAAATTCTGGCCTATTTTAGTCATACTCCAGACCAGTGCTTCCCAAACTTTTTAACATTGGGTTGGCAACCTTCAGTCTCGAAAGACTATGGTATAAGCCTACAGCACCCAGTATTCCCAGGCGGTCTCCCATCCAAGTACTAACCAGGCCTGACCCTGCTTAGCTTCCAAGATCAGACGAGATCAGGCATGTGCAGGGTAACAGTTGCTACACTGGGACCCACTTTTTAAAATAACAATCTATCATGACGAAAAAAGGATAACTAAAAAGGAATATTTTAATAATAAATTATTAATTAATAATAGGGTCCTGAGATCCCCAGGGCTGCTAGAGACCTTACATATAGTATGTGTGCATAGATATTTGCTAGACTCTCCCTAGAAATGGAATTCAAGGACTGTTCCCCCAGACCTTTACAGTCATTCCAGGATACCCAGAAGGCTGAACGGGAGAGCAAGACATGCAGTTAGACAGCCATTATCAACCACTGTGCCGTGGCACACTGCTGTGCCGTGGCTAGTCTGTAGGTGTGCCGTGGGAGTTTGGGGGAGGATCATCTGTTAGTAGGGCTACTGGGGGATGCGAGCCCCTGCTGTCAGTGGGGTGTTCCTTGTCAATAGTCAAAAAACCAATGGTGTGCCTTGACAATTTTAGTGCCTGGTCAGTGTGCCAAGAGATGAAAAAAGTTGAGAATCATTGAGTTAGGGCACAATCCTGAGCTGCCCATGGGCCAGCGCAAGGGACCAGGAGGGTCACAAACATGCCATAAGGCATGTTTGCGCCTCCTCAGGAGGAAGCTGGGCTGGTGCTCAGAGGTGCGCTGGCCTGCAAAGGCTGACACAAGCCTCTGCGCTGGCTTCCTCTGCGTGACTTGTGTCGGCCCAGGTGGGTGAGAGGGAGGCAGGAGGGAGGCGTTACTGGCTGGGCGGAGGGTGGGGAAGGGCAGGCAGTGGGCGGTCCTGGGGCAGGCAGGTGGGGAGCAGGAGGCAGGGCTGGGATCCAGTAGTTATGCTGGATCCCAACCCCCATTTCTGGGGAGATCAGAACAGCTTCAAGCCGCTCTGCTCTCCTTGGATTTGTGCCAGGTCAGGAGGTCGCACAAGTCCAAGGAGACCCATAGGAGAAAGTGCTTTACCCAGAGATAAGGGGAAAAGTTTCTCCTTGCCTCTGGCTGAACCACCTTGGGCCCCTATCCTGTGCTGGATACAGCGCAAGTCTCTTGGCTTGCCTGTTCCAGCGCAGGGTAGGAATCTGCCCTTAGAGACCTCAGGCCAGACAAAAAGCTGAAACTGGGCTCACACTTGATCCATGGCATGCCAGCTATTATAGAAAATACAAAAATGTGACATTTTAATTTGGGGGTACCTCATACCGCTAATGATTTTCTTCTGCAAACCAGGCAAGTGTGCTTGCAAAGGTGTGTTTTTTGTTGTTTTTTTAAATGTTTCAAAAACTTTTCACAACCGACCAAAAATTGGCTTGCAACCTACAGGTGGGTTTCGATCCACAGTTTGGGAAACCCTGCTCCAGACCATGTGCTTATCTCAAATGAACACACCCAGTCAATGAATAGGGTGCAGGTGAAAACAAAAGCAATGTATGTGATTTCCTGGATAGCTCTTTGGCATGCGTGCAACCCCTGTATGCCCCCAAAGGTTTTGTTTTCATGTAACATTAACTATCATCGATATGAGCCACCTCGTGAATGAATTAGGAGACATATACACATATCCTGCCAACTCCAAAGGCCAGTCTGTACTTGCGAGGGACCTTCTGCTCTCCAGATGTCTTATGACAGGAAATTGTGATGGAAGCGTGTTCCAGATGCCTTACATCGGTCATCATAAGTCATTCTGCAGTCAGGGAAATGGCTTGACAGTGTACAGGCTTTAATAGGATTCTGGAATATTCCAAACAGATTAAAGAGTACAGATTGTTGTCTAAAAAAAGAAAAAGGAAAGCTACATACAGAGTGGCTCCTACAGTGTTACCACACTGAACTACAACCCCGAGTCTCAGACTTCCTCTTGGTAATTAGATATGTCTGGCTAACATGGCTGGCCAAATTCCAGTCAGACAATAGCATGGACAGTGTAAGAGCACATGTAGGACAAAAGAGAATATGCAGCTCTGGAGTCTAACCCCCTCCCCAATGCCACACTCCTGACACCACCCAAATTTACGTCAGTCCCAATGTACAAACAATTGAAGAACGTTCTCTCACTTCATCTCAGGTCTGCTTTATACATTGCAATCAGACCTGCTCACACCACAGGCCTCTGTTGGGTACTTGCTCAAATCATCAGGGGCTGATTCAGGTGGTGTTTTGACTGGCCCATCCAAATTACATGAGGAAGAGCCGTAAGCATGTTGCCTGGAGACACCACTCATTTAGCAGGCGAGGATCATTCCTTACAAGTTACCAGGGACAGGCGAATCTAGCACAGCTTGACTCGAGTCCAGTCACGAGTCTTGGTCCCCCACAACTCAACTCGAAAATGAGTCATAATGGGGGCACTTTCTGAGACGCCTGGAGCGTTTTCACGACTTGAAAAGATTCGAGTCACAAGGTCTTTTGGATACACGAGTCAGGTGCGGAAAGCTGCTGCCTGGGGGTGCATGTGTCAGAGTTTAAACACTCCCCTTCTGACCCATCCCCTCTGTAAACAGGGTGGGAGGGGGCGGGAGGGATTGCATGAGAGCAGGGACAGAAGCAGCAAGAGGCAGGAGGGTCATGTACAGAAGCTGGGAGGCTAACCAGAACAACCAATCCTTTGCAGCTGTACTCAGAAGTAGTCTCCCTGTGACCAGTCATTCAATGGGGCTTCCTCCCCCCAAGTAACAACAGAGCTCACACAGCCATGGAACTAGAAAGCATGATTGCCATGAAACACCCCCCCCCCACACACACACACACGCATCTACACCTCCTTTTTCCCTGGGCTTCTCCAGCCAATTCCAAGGCAAGAACCCATCAGGCTCCTCCTCCTGCCCTCCGTCATCCAAAGAAGAAAATCAGACCACCCATACTTTGTCCAATGATCAACAGTTTCTTCCTATCAAGAGACAGCCAAGAGAGCCCACTCAGATGCAAAAGCAAACATCAACCTTACCCTGCCTCCTGGCTGGAACTCCCTGCTGCTCACCCAGTCTGGTTCCACGAGGTCTTTCATGCCACAAAAAAAGTAAGCAAGCACAGCACACCCAGACACAGACAGACTCGAGTCTGCACGCATGGGGACCGTGTCGAGTCAGTGGCCTCAGACTCAAGTCAATTCCCAAGTCATTGGTGCAGCTGATTTTCTCGACTTGGACTCGACTCACCTAACTCGAGTTCCCATCCCTGCAAGTTACTTGTAATAAGTGCATGCAAGTGTTTTGCCTAAATCATAGCATAAAAAGAAATCTTGATGTGATTTCATCAGTGCACATAGGTACTGTGCATTGATAACATGTAAAGATCAGCATTCTGGGCATTCTAAAAATTCTTAGTCCAGAAGGGAGGCAGAAGAGAATATGGGGCATATTCAACACAAAGCAACAACAGAGGAAGTCTGTTCTTCCCCACTTTGAAGTGCATATAAGTTTTTCAAGAACTCACTACACAGCAGAAATATAATGAGGGGGAAAAACAGGGATTTGCCTGGCTCCCCATACATGTTTCAGCACACAGCATTAAAAAAGATGTATATGGTATGGTTTTCACACTCCAACCATTGGAGTTGATGTGAAGACTCCAGGGCCAAACACCAGGGCTTGCTCCTTCCAGATGTTCTCTGTTAGAATGCAAAATTACATACAAAAGTTTTCTGCCAGGGAAAGAGTCAGCCTATGGAGGGCAATGTACATACAAGGGCTTTCCTCCCTGGCTTGTCTGTTGGCCCAGGGCCATACGGAGCTCCTGCTGACTCCATTTTCCAGTCCGTATCTTGAAGCACTTGAAAAGTGTACACACGTGCTCAGTAAGGAAGCATTATAGAGTGAAGACAGTGTTACAGTTCCTACCCAGAGTGGTCTCACAGTGCTCTTGTGAGATCCTGCCTCTTTTGTAGCCATTTTAAGACTGGCTTTGGTCTCTCAGTGGTGCTCACCACACCTTCTAGAAAAATTTCCAGAATGTACTCATTGACTCCACAAGGTGGGAATAGCTACTATAGAACATCTTGGTAGAATTTCACCTGTGGCTTAGAAAACAAGAGGTGAACTAGAAGATCTATGAAACATGTAAAATATCTAATAAATAATAAAGACAATTAAGCATTAACAGAAATGTGCATAATTAAATTGGATTAATTTATCAAAAGTTGTTACTATACAAATTCAATTTTAATTGGGGGGAGGGGAACTAAAGAAAAACATGCTCACCATTCTGGAAGGATAGACATACAGGAAATACATTTGTTATATAAAGGAAAATGAAAGGTGGAAATGAAATCCAAAGTGACAATAATGCCGGTCTGGACTTGCGCTTAGCCTCACTCTATAATTCAATGTTAAGTGTTCTTGTCTCTTTCTAAAACCTAACTAAATCTTACACCATGTTCACCAAGGCCCCAGCTTCAAGTGAAATAATCAACCATTATAGCTTCAACACCTTGTAATCCCATGATCTCTGCAATGACTTTTTGAAATATCACAGAAGCGGAAATAATGTCAAATGGCATCTACTTAAATTTATAATGTCCAAATGGTGTATTAAAAGTCATTAGCTTAGAATTTGACTCATCTAACTTTACTTGTGAAAATGCATGTCTAACTAGTATATTGAGGATATTTTTGCTTCGGAATGCTTGTCCGCTGTTCCTTCAATACTTTCTTTTGGATAGCATCCATATTTTATGACTTTATTTAAATCACATGGATCAATGCACATCTGTACCTTTTTGTTTTGGATTTCCAATTACAGTTACAGAATTAATAGTCTGTAGGCTGTTAAACATTTTAAATTTTACATACCTTTTGAGTAGCACTCAGCTTTTCCATATTGGCAGAACAGTTTTGAGCCAGTGTCGTTCTTTGGGGAAAGACTGGGCTACCAAATCAGTTGGGCTACTGATCTGGGAAAGATGGCAATGTTCTTCCAAGTACTTGAGGCACTAACAGTGGGTGAACAGCTTTTATCCTTCCTATATCTCAAACTCCCTGAGGAAGGTTCAATGCCACCAGGAGGAAATCGTATATGTTCCAATCAAAGTCACGTGATCCTAATGTCAGTGGGAATGATTAATGCAAAGTACTTAGCCTTTGTCTTGAAATCAATCATAGATTTATTTAAAACATTAAAATTCGGTAAAACATATTAAAACAATATTCCAAGTTTGGAAGCAACAAGAAAAAGAAACCCTAATAGGCAGCAAAGAGCAGGAAAATTAAGAGCAAAACTAAACAAGAAAGTTGTAACCAGGGCCTAGGAGAGGGGGGTAAAGGGGATAATTTGTACCCGGGCCCAGGGTCAAAAGGAGGGGGCCCAGAAATTTCCTGGGATCTGACATTTTCCTATCTACTCAGACTTGTTGCCCGTACAGAATGCTGGGGACACTGCTGTGACTGGGGATGCTGGGGACACTACTGATGCCACATGGGTGGGTAGACCTGGGCTCCAAAGACTTTTCCAGCAGTCTCTACCCTCCCCTCATCCTGCTGCCCCTATTCTGTTTACCCCTCACCACCCTCCCCCGCTCTGTTTCATCCCTCCCTCTTTGCAAAGGGGCCCAAAAGAAACTTTGTACCCCCTGGTAAAATTCTACTCAGAGGCTCTGGTTGTAACTGTTTGTTTTTAAGCATTGAAGTCAGCTGGGACTCCAAAGGTAGGAAATTCTATAATGATCTATAAGAAATTCTATAATTCTATATGATGATACTGTTCTGCATCCCCACCATTTGTACTTAGGATTGCAGCGGGGAATGAAGCAGGAATTCTGATGCTGAGTACTGAGTGTACACCAACTGATACAGAAGGAAGCCATCCTTAAAGGGTTGAAAAAAATGTAAGTACAAGAGGTGGGTAAAAGGGATCAAGAGCCCCCGATAAGCAGCTTGCCCTTCCCTCCAGCCCCTGATTTAAACTCCTTGATGGAAAGTAATTTTTCCACATACTAAGTGTTTTTTTCTTATTATCAGCATTATATATTTATTACATCATACTGTTATTTTTTTCCCCAGAAATCCAACATGTGGGACAACATGGCAGGAGTTGTGGTCTGGAGGTTGAGCTGTTGCCTTGCCTGAAAAAGGATAGGGTTCAGTGGAGGAGGCCAGTCCCAGGCCAGTCATTCCGCCCATCCTACTCTCCATTCATCCATCCTCCCCCCAACCTGAAATGCTTCTCCCCCTGCCCCAACAAGCCACACCACCGCCCGGTGATGTAACATACCCCCAGGTACTCTCCCACACTGTTCTTCCAGTGCTGAGGCTCACTGGCCTAGTGCCAGTGCTCCTTCCTTTCCTGGTGCCACAAATGTGCTGTACAGCATGTTTGGGACACCCAAAGCCAGCTGTACGCTCATACCGCCGGGGCTGAATCCTATAAGATTTAGCTGGAAATCATGTGGACTGGCAAGAAATAGATAACATCCTGAGAACTATCCTGAGATATGTTTTGTACAAGCTTGAAAAGCACAAGAGCTGTGGAGCCAGGATTACGATTGCCCCTTGACGGGAAACATCTGGAGAAATGGAGGGTTCTATGATGTTCTGCTCAGAGAATAGCACTAGTAAAAACCCATTTGGGGGAAAAACAAAAAAAGGGGGGGATATGGTCTGCCTGCCTATATAAATACCTTGAGTGTACGAGACTAAACTCTATGAGTCTACAGGAAAGGCGATATAAAAATACTTTAATAAACAAACAAGCATTCACAGCCCCCTTCCAGTATGCACTAACAGGGTGCCTGCATTTCTCGTTCTTGCCAGGCATGGTGGAAGGGTGGAGAAAGAACCTTCCCCAATGATGGCAGTGGAGGAAAAATGTAATAGAAAATCCTCTTTTTTTCCCCAGATGCTGCTGCTGTGGTCAGTCACATTCTGTGGCCTTTGAGCAGCTCACAGCTCATATTAATAAGGATAAACAAAGTCATTCCGATAAATATTAGAGAGTTTATTTCCCTTATAATTAAAGGCACATGCACATAAAACCTACATAGGGCTGATCTTTCAGCATGTGTTACAGAGAAGCATAATACATAAAGCAGGCAGTCTTTCAAAATGAGTATGCAAGTACTTTTCTCTCTCTTTTTGGTATACTTATCCCAAAAGAAAAAGTCATGGAAGAGCTTCTGTTCTGTCTCTTGTTCCAATTTCTTTGTTCTGATTGTCTGATTATTGGTGGTTTTTTAATTACTGTTTTAAAGTCTTCTTATATCATGAATTGCAACTGATGGTCCCTTCATTAGAATGGTTAAAGTATCTCATTAGAAATTTTTTTTAAAAGTATATCAATAAATAATGCTGCCTGGGAGTGAGTTCTATTGAACTCAATGGGGCTCACTTCTGAGTAGGCATGTATAGGATTGTGCGGTAAGACAATGTGCCCAAGATCCCTTTTAATCTGCCCTTGGGCATACTTACACATCTTCCAGATGCAAAACAACAGAACACATTGCCCACAAATATCCCATAGCAACACAATGCAGAGTGTCAAATCTACAGATAGCTTCCTTCAATGTTTGTATGAACAAGCTGGTTAAAACATTGAGCAGAAAATCTAATATACTGGGGTGCATTGCCTTTTTTTTTTTTTTTTTTTTTAAACTGGTCATATTTTACATTCTCACCTATTCCACCTAGCTAGAAAATATCAGTAAAAATTAACCTAAAGCTTAACGGCTCATGTAAGAATGCTTGGATAAAAATGTCGCCAGGGTTATTGAGCTGTACAATTAAACCCCTCCCACCAAATACTTTTGAAACTAATTTCTGCCTGGTGCTTAGTCAGCAAACCCAAATGCCAATGACTTTCTGAGACTTCTCTATGAACCAGCCAGTATCCAAGTCTTTTTTCAAAGTTGGATCCATGTTTGTAGCTGAATATACGAGCTAACCAACAGGGAGTGTTTAAAGCATGTTTTTGCAATAGAAATGCACTTATAATATATGTATCTCTGTGTGTGTGTGTGTGTGTGTGTGTGTGTGAGAGAGAGAGAGAGAGAGAGAGAGAGAGAGAGAGAGAGAGAGAGAGATCCTTTTGATTTTCCTCAGCAAGCCATATTTGATTTACATCAATTAGGTCTTTCTTATAAGATATCATATAACAAGAAAGCTAATAACCCAGAAATAACCTCATTAAAAAGACAGCATATCAGTCTAAGCAGAATGAACTCTAAGCAGAAAAATTAGTGACCTGGAAAGGAGCAGGAAGAGGTAATAGCAATGCAAGGGGGAAAAAATACATTCCCATTAACCAGTCAAAAGTAGAAATCACCAGCAATAAAAAAAAAATACAATAAAAACTTAAGAGCAGGTTTTTACAAATTATTTTTATCTTTCAAATACTGCAACCCAGAGACCTCCTCAATGTCAGAGGATGACCTGGATAATTTGGGGTATTGTCCAGTGCTTTCCCACCATGACATTTGTGGGTCAGAGAATACATTTGGCAAGGCTAGCAATAAGCTCTGCATACTGTACAACACAGAAACCATTGGAAGACAACAAAATACCACGGCTGCCTCTCTGGTTACTATCAGTTACATGAGAGAATCACTGACAGGCTATAATGTACTGACATCATCAGTGTGGTGTTCCAAGGATTATGAGTCCACCTTATTAGGGTAGATAATGGCCATAAAGTTGATTTTATAGAGGGCAAACAGAAAGGATGATTTGAAAACTATTGGCTCAGCGGGGGAGATGCAAACATAGTACAGTGCCCTTGTAACTTAAAATCAGCTTGACGTGCTAGAACCATGAAGATGTTTATGTGTGCCTGATCTCTTTTCCCAAAACTGTCTTTGACAAAATGTTTGCATGGGTGGAG
Source organism: Tiliqua scincoides (assembly GCF_035046505.1). NCBI lineage: Eukaryota > Metazoa > Chordata > Lepidosauria > Squamata > Scincidae > Tiliqua > Tiliqua scincoides. The sequence continues at coordinate 36,363,827 of NC_089829.1, forward strand.
ATTATGATAGTGCATGATGAGAGTGCCCAAACATCTTAATCGGGGGGGGGGGGGGGGGACTCTCCCTGTATCCAGCATCCCCTATCATAACAGGTACTGAAAGTAGAAGTGACAGAGGTTGTTGTCAAGGAGAGCATGCAGCATGTGGGACATGTCTAGCCAGCACACTGCCACCTTCACGTATTCTATAGACAATTAACACCTGTGCAGCGCAATCCTATCCTGCACAAGAACAGACAGGCCAGGAGACCTGCGCTCTATCAAGCACAAGATTGGGGTCAGAAGTGGCTTGGCTGGAGGCAAGGGGAAACTCTTCCCCTTACCCCCGGGTAAGCGTCCATAGCCCCAATGTGCCTATTTGGACTTGCACTACCTCAGGAGGTGGCGCAAGTCTGAGGAGAAAGGAGTGGCTTGGAGCCGCTCCACGCTGGTCGGGGAATGGGATTGGGATCCGGCATAACTACTGGGTTCCAGCCCCACCTCTTGCTCCCCGCCTACCCAACTCCTGGAATACCCTCTGCCCGCCCTCCGTCCCCCCATAAGCTTCAGGTAAATGGGAGGGGCATATTTGCATCAGGGGTCGGCGACATCCTACGGTGAGGGCACCATCGCGGACCTTTGCCCCGGAGTGTGGGGCTGGAGAGGTCTGCCACTGACTGCAGGCACTGTGATATTGTTCCCTCTGCTATCCAGTTGACAACCCCCCAAATGGCCATACATCCTGCATTATAAGGTCCCTGAGTTTAATTCTGGGCCGGGCAAACCTGAACCCAAGATTGTGGGTATGTACACATGTATTGGTGGGCATAGGTGCATGTTTATGAGGGCAGTGCTGGCAACAACAGTTTGCAAGCATAATCCAGATGATACAAGAAGTTGGAACCTTCATGAGCAAACTATCTCTTCCCAAAACTCCTTTTTCATTCAAACGTTTGCATACATTCAAACCTTTGATGCTCGCAAAGCTTCAAGTTCAGAGGGTGCACATTTGACATTTTGCAACAGATGAAATTGAGGGTTCACAAAGGTCCAAGCATTCAGTTGCAATCTTTCTGCAAGCATTCACTTGGAACATAAACAAAAGTTTAACTCAGGGCGCAATCCTAACCCCTGGGTTAGGCCGGCACAAATCACTTGTGCCAACTCGGGGATGTTGTAAACATGCTGTAAGGCATGTTTACGCTGACTTTAGAGCTGGGGAGGCCAGAAGAAGGTATTGTGCTGGCCTCTCCATGCTGGATCCAGGCTGGACGGGGTAAGTTTGAGGTGGCCAAGTTTGGCCAATGCAAAAGTCTGGGGTGGGGGGGGGAGTGGGGAGGACGGGGAGGAGGCAGGAGGGAGTCGTTTTGGGGTGGGGGAGGGCGGGCATTCCCAGGGATGGATGGGGAGTGGGAGGTGGGGCCTGGTTCTGACAGTTATGCCAGATCCTGACCCCATTCCTGGGCAGTACAGAGTGGCCTCTGGCAGCTCTATTCTGCTCGGATTTGTGCTACCTCCTGAGGTACCTCCAAGTACATCTATTAGGGCCAGTGCAGTGTGACTCAGGGTAAGGGGAAAGTTTTCCCCTTGCCTCGGGTGGTGCCAATTCTGGCCCCAAACTTGTGCTGGATACAGTGCAGGCCTACTGGCCTGCCTGTTCCAGTACAAGTTAGGATTGGGCTATAAATTTCATATCAGACACTGGGATGCTCATGCATTCCTGATCTACAGTTATTATTAAGGGGTTTATTTTTAAATTGGATCTCCTCTATGGAGAACTCGTGCAAGGAAAGCGCCCTACAGGTAGACCACAGCTGCGACACAAGGACATCTGCAAGAGGGATCTGAAGGCCTTAGGAGTGGACCTCAACAGGTGGGAAACCCTGGCCTCTGAGCGGCCCGCTTGGAGGCAGGCTGTGCAGCATGGCCTTTCCCAGTTTGAAGAGAAACTTGGCCAACAGTCTGAGGCTAAGAGGCAAAGAAGGAAGGCCCATAGCCAGGGAGACAGACCAGGGACAGACTGCACTTGCTTCCGTTGTGGAAGGGATTGTCACTCCCGAATTGGCCTTTTCAGCCACACTAGACGATGTTCCAAAACCACCTTTCAGAGCGCGATACCATAGTCTCTCGAGACTGAAGGTTGCCAACAACGTATTTTTAAATTATTTTCACAATGTATTGCTGTATGCTTTTGTACACCATGATGAGAACGTTTTCCCAAAACACATGCATTTATGTTGATTTTTTTGGTTTGGTTTTAAAAAATTTTTTAAGCCAATGACAAAAAATATTTAGAGTTAATTGCCATTTTCTTTTTGTTCCCCCCCCATCTCCCTTTCCACTACAATTTAAACTTACGGGACAAAAGTGTTTTAAGACCATTATTCTTCTAGTTAGAAAAAGCCTTCCAGCTATGTGTTTACTCTGGATTTAATTTAGTTAAAATGGATGTAGCTTTATTTTGCTCTGGGCAGAACCTGAGGCCAAACCGCATTGACTGGTCAATGATGAGGTTTCTTTGAGATTTCATGACATCTCAATTCATATCCTTTGACTCAAAAGTAGTCATCTATAATAAATGCTACAAAACCAAGGAAGAAAAAAAAATTCACTAGATACACCAAAAGATTAGTTTGTCTTTAAATGACTGGTTTTCAAAATCTTCTAATATTGTTTGCTACAAATTGTGATTACATATTCATTTGACAATTTCATGTTAATTTTACAACTCTGAAACACACTCTCATCACCACTGCTATTGTTTCATAGAGTTGTAATGTTATGCATGAGGGCTCCAAAGAACTGATATATACATTCAGGAGAGAATCACACATTCAGCTAGAGATTTACTTTCATGTTCACCGCAGCCACTTGCATTGACAAAGAGGCAAGCCACTCTCAGAAGGAACAGCTGAGAAGTGGCTTGTCTTCTCAACTGAAAGCACAGTAGTAAAGCCAGTAAAAGCAAGAGTAAGGGATATCATTCATTTTTAAAGCACAGAGAATAAAACTGCATGTGTCTGAGTGCAAAATGAACCTTGGGGTTCCCCCCAAGAAGGAAGAACTGAGAATTTTAAAGAAAAGTCAAACAAGTATCTTTAAGACAAATGAAATTTCTCGGGGGGGGGGGGGATCAAGTCTCAGGAAATGCCACCACCAAAAAGGTCCTACATTCAGTCACTTTGCCTCACCTCTGAAGGCAGCAGGTACAGATCTTAAGAGTTTGGGCAGATTCATATGGGTACAAATTTCCCATTTTATGTGTAATTCAGAAGTGCCCCAATGCATTGAATTTTCTATTGCAGAAATCTTCAAGAGGTGGGTTTAAGCCCAGAAGTCAGTCATGACCCAAACTCAGATAGATATAGCAGTATTTGCCTCATTGTGCTTTGAGCTCAGGTTTCACAAGTTGAACAGTAAGCAGGGCCAGGGGTCCTAGATGATGTAAATCTCTGCCTACCTGGATAGTCAACTCAACTCCAGCACCATGTGAACATTATTTATTCTTCACATTTTTATACAACCCTTTCTCCAGGGAGCTCAGGGTTGCATACATAGTATATTTCTTCCTTTTATCATTGCAACAAGCCTGTGAGGTACATGCAACTGAGAGAGAGTAACTGGCCCAATGTCACCCTGCAAGCTTCACGGCCGAGCAGGGATTTGAACTGGGATCTTCCAGGTCTAGTTCCAGCTCTCAAACCACTATATCATCCTGGCTCTCTGGCTTATTATGGGCATAGGAGTGTCTTAATGATCTCTGGTGGGCCCTGAATCCTCAGCAACTGCCCTATGATATCCTCAACACTAGTGGCTTACCAGGGCCTCAGTTCTTTCCAAGCAACTATTTCATGAGAACATTTGAATTGGTCATGTGAAGGACTGAACCTGGGTCTCGCTGCGTTCAAGAGAAACCCTTCTGAAGGAAGTCAGATTACTAAGAAGGGAAGAATGGGGTAACATGGAGTATGACTTAAATTGCAAATTTACGGCGTTTGGGCCTCTTCAGCCTAGAAAAGAGACGCCTGAGGGGGGACATGATTGAGACATACAAAATTATGCAGGGGGTGGACATAGTGGATAGGGAGATGCTCTTTACACTCTCACATAATACCTCTTGAATTACCTCACAGTTCAATACCTCTTGAACTCGCTGCGTTCAAGAGAAACCCTTCTGAAGGAAGTCAGATTACTAAGAAGGGAAAAATGGGGTAACATGGAGTATAACTTAAATTGTAAATTACGGCGTTTGGGCCTCTTCAGCCTAGAAAAGAGACGCTTGAGGGGGGACATGATTGAGACATACAAAATTATGCAGGGGATGGACAGAGTGGATAGGGAGGTGCCCTTTACACTATCACATAATACCAGAACCAGGGGACATCCACTAAAATTGAGTGTTGGGTGGGTTAGGACAGACAAAAGAAAATATTTCTTTACTCAGCATGTGGTCGGTCTGTGGAACTCCTTGCCACAGGATGTGGTGCTGGCGTCTAGCCTAGACGCCTTTAAAAGGGGATTGGACAAGTTTCTGGAGGAAAAATCCATTATGGGGTACAAGCCATGATGTGTATGCACAACCTCCTGATTTTAGAAATGGGTTATGTCAGAATGCCAGATGCAAGGGAGGGCACCAGGATGAGGTCTCTTGTTATCTGGGGTGCTCCCTGGGGCATTTGGTGGGCCGCTGTGAGATACAGGAAGCTGGACTAGATGGGCCTATGGCCTGATCCAGTGGGGCTGTTCTTATGTTCTTATGCAAAGCAGTGGCCTATGTAGGGGGAACCAGGGTGTCAAGTAATCCCAGGTGGCACATCTGCTGCCTTCCCATCATCGTGCCCGCTGCCTCCCATCTGGAGGCTGTTGGCAAGCCGGAGAAGGGGGCCTCCTTGACTTTCCGAACGCCTTGTAAGTGGAAACCAGAAATGACATTTTTATGCCCTTTTTATGCCCTTAGAAGGCCTTGTGAGGGATGGGGAGAATGTGTGCAGCCTCTCTGGCCATCTGAAGGCCTCTGAATTGGAGACAGGAGGTGCAACCAGTGGGAGGGCAGCACACCAGTCAGTGGGGGGTGGGGGCGGCAATTTGCGGTTGTGGTGCCGAATGGCACCAGGGCCAGGATGACCATTGCTGCAAAGCCTTTGGGCCTGCATAACCTAGAAATGTAACCGTTGCCATAGAGAAGCACAAGCAGGCTTTTAAAAATACATTTGTAGACACACACCCCCATATGAATATACATATTTTTTGAAACCATGAAAAACCATTGTTAAACATTTCCTATCCAGCACCACGTGTACCGGTGAGCTAAGTAGGTGGTCGTGGCAATGATTTTTGGCAGTGCCATCCCATCAATAATTTACACATCACCCAAGAAAGCATATTTTTTTCACTGTCACAGCAATTTATCATGAGATAGATGTTCTTGGCACAAACACGCAGTGCTAAAACTTTACATAGACAGCCAAATAAGTGAAATGTGGAATGCTGACAGAGTAGCTATTGGCAAGCTTTGATGTATCGGTATTTTAGAAGATATCAGCGTCTCAGATGACTGCTGAGGCAAGGCAAACAATCGTCAAAAGCAGTGTCAAAAATGAGAGATTGGTGGCTGTCCCTGTAAGGCAGTTTCAGAAAATATAAATGTTAAGTATTAATGACTTGAGTGGTCCCAGTGGCTTCCAAATGAATTAGCATGTGATCTCATTTACCAATGAGCTCAAACAAGAGACACCTAACTTTGCATCCCTTTTGATGAGCTGAGATGGATCCCTGCTTTGCAAAGTTTTCAAGGGGAGGGGAGGCTATATGAACAAGGATACATGAGCATCTAAGTGCCCAATTCTGTCCAACCTTCCAATGCAGCTACAATGCAGCCCCAAGGTAAGGGAACAAACATTCCCTTACCTTGAGGAGGCCACTGTGACTGCCCCCCTTCATAGGATGCAGTGCATGCCCCACTGGCACAGCTGCATCAGAGCTGGAAAATTGGATAGGATTTGGGCCCTTATTGTTCTACCTGAAATGGAGTTGAGCTTTGAAGCATGTCCCAAATGAAGGTCCACAAAGCATCAAGCCTTTGCAAACTAGCAGATTGGTTTCTCACAAAGGCCCAAACATTCCCACAAAGAACTGGTAAACGTTCAGTGGCAGGACCTGTTGTCCTGGACAACTGTGTCCTGGCCATTGGCGTCCTTGGACATTTGCACTCAGACATTTGTGTTTCTAAATATGTATACTAGATGTCCATTTATATTTTTTTAATGCAAAGGTAGAGTTAGGGTTGGGGTTGGGATAAGATGCTTAGAATATATGGCATGGGGTTTGTTGTAAAGATATACTTTCTTTGTTGCCCAGTGATAGTGGGACACAAATAACCAGGATGCACAAAAAAAACCGGACACAAATGTCTGGGGCATCTATGACTAGCATGCATTTGACCAGGAGATGATAGTTAAGGATGCAAATACCCTAGTACCATAAAAGTTCACTCCTCTTCTTTTTTGTATTCTAGAGAGGAAGAGGTGGAGGAGCAGGGGAGATAAGGGGGCAAATAGAGGAAGGTGCCCTCTTCCAGTCTGCTGCCTGAGTCGACTGTCTCAGCTAACCTTATAAATGGGCTGACCTTCCCAGTGTTCAAACTTCTGCCCCTTCTCGGAGTTAGCCACATTGGTACCCCATTGTAAAGAAGCATAACATTTAAAAGCATACTTTAAGAAGGGGGTGGATAGGAAAAGAGAGATAAAATGGAAAAGAAGAACAGCCCCACTGGATCAGGCCAAAGGCCCATCTAGTCCAGCTTCCCATATCTCACAGCAGCCCACCAAATGCCCCAGGGAGCACACCAGACAACAAGAGACCTCGTTCTGGTGCCCTCCCTTGCATCTGGCATTCTGACAGAGCCCATTTCTAAAATCAGGAGGTTGCACATGTACATCATGGCTTGTAACCCGTAATGAATTTTTCCTCCAGAAACTTGTCCAATCCCCTTTTAAAGGCGTCCAGGCCAGATGCCATCACCACATCCTGTGGCAATGAGTTCCACAGACCAACCACACACTGAGTAAAGAAATATTTTCTTTTGTCTGTTCTAACTCACCCAACACTCAATTTTAGTGGATGTCCCCTGGTTCTGGTGTTATGTGAGAGCGTAAAGAGCATCTCTCTATCCACTCTGTCCTTCCCATGCATAATTTTGTATGTCTCAAAAGGAAGGATACCCAATTGCCTTATCGGTTGGTTATAATACAATCATGTTTTATAAGGAATTATTTCTGTTCTCCTCCCACATTCCCCCCTAGCCAGTAAATGAAAAATACAGAGGGTAAGGGGCTGTCGCAATTGTCTCTTATGTCAGGAGTGACACACCACTGCTGTAACACCTCAGTCATGGAGAAATATGGCCTCTCCAGAAAGGTTGCTTAAAACAAAAGCTCATTTATCTGAATGCGGCAGACACATAATCAATTTACATGAAGAATTTCAAAATTAGTCAGATTGTAATGAACTATGAAATACTGATTAATGCATTTTTGCGGTGTTTGATTAGAAGTGTGCCGTGTGTTCCCTAGCCTAGTCTTGCTGTTCTGGCATTTATAGGCTAACCTTATGTTTCTTATAAATTGCCATAACGTAAATAGCCTCTGAATTATGACAATCCTTCTTTATTTATTTTTTTCCGGAAGAGTATTGAGAATGAAGAGGCTGCAGTTAAGGAAAGAGACAAAAAAAACTTTAAGATACATGTCTGCATATCTCTCCATGGATGTATTTGGAACTACGAACCAGGAAATCCCTGCTTCAAACCTTACATCTGCCATGAACATCTTGGGGAGGGTTGGCACTAGACCCGCCAGGTGCCAAAGTATCAAGCCTTTGCAAACGAGGTGGAAAGCCAAACACTACCTCTCCTTACCCAATGATGTGCCAGCCTCTGCTCTCCCCACTCTCCAATGCTCTAGCACAGCACTGTCCTCCCTCCCACATTTCCTCTTCCTCTCTCTGACCTGTTCTTCCTTTTCAAATCCAGGAAGTGGAAGGCAACAGAAGAGCAGTACAGGCAAATAGGTGGACATGGAGGGTTTTGACTAAGTGGAACCAAGACTCCTTCTTGCTCTTCCTACTCAATGCCAGTATGATACATGGCTAGGTTGAGGCTGCACAAAGTTGGGGGTAGTATTGAATCTAGAGCTATCTTGGACATTTAACTGAATAGAACAAGGACTGTAAGCAACCAGATGACCAAAATGGAATGAAGTAGATTACTTTCAAATCAGATTTAGCTTCAGTGAGTCTCCATGGAGTACCCTCGTAGCAATCCAGAAAAGGTACCTACAGTACAATCTTTGGCATGTTTACTCAAAAGTAAGTCCTACCAACTTCAATGGGATGTTCTCCTAGGTAAGTGTGTGTAGGATTGCAGCCTTTGCTTTCAATCAGCATCAACTGGTTTAATCTTTTATATGTCTCCTATTGAAGAACGCTTTTTTATTATTAATTATTATTCCATGGGATTTACAAAAATCCCATTGTATACAGTGAATCATGGAAAATCTTTCAGTATGGGGAGGGGGTTGGTGGTTGCCCATAGCAACTATGAATGGAAAATTGCCATCTGGCTTCTAGTTTTAAATGAGATTTGAATAATCAATTTAATAATGGGTAGTGTATATGCTTTACAGAAATAATCACTTGTCTTGGCTTCTAAAGAAAACTTTGGAATAAGACAAAGACTCACTGCTCAAACATAATGCAAAGCAAACAAACATCAACCACAATTTTGATTTGCATTACTTACTTCTCTTTAGTGGAGCTATTGTCTTCATTGGCTATGGCTGCAATCTTAACCTCACTTTCCTGGGAGTAAGTCGCATTGGAAACAATAGAACTTACTTCTGAGTAGACCTGGTTAGGATTCTGCCCTATGTCTTTCAGATGTGTAATGCATGTGTCATAAGCTGCTGAGGAGTCGCTGATTTCTGGAAGTAATTCCAGAAATCTCTCCATCGTGAATGAAGTGGCTGCTACAAGGAAGCTGTTTTCATGGGCTTCACATGGCAGCTGGGCCCTCTTGGTAGATCTCCTGAGGTCCAGACCATGAGATAGGAGGACTCAGCCTGGGATTCCAGGAATGGGGCCTGGCAAATCAGGAGGTGGGGCTCAAGACAGGTATGATGAGCTGAGGAGTATAGCAAGGCCAGCCATGAAGCCAGATGGACAAGCAAGTGGAGCCAACAGCAAAGGTTCAATCAACCAAGAGTACCCAATGACTCATCCCTTTATCTTAACTTTTGTTGCATAATTTGTTTTCTGAAATCTTTCCCTTGTTCTTTAGAGAAAGGGAGAAAGAGTTGGGATTGGACCCTGAGTCAAACTGGAAACTGTCTCCAAAAACTGGAAGTGGCTTTTGGAACCTTCTGTGGGCCATTCTGAGGCCCCTGGAGGCCAGTAGCATGGATCACCAGCCTAGGGAGACAAAGAATAAGCCTCCTAGGCTGCCCAGCGCTTCTGGAATGGCTCTGATTTAGAATAACTTGGACACAAGGGTGGGTGAGAGGGCCCAGCCCATGACCCACCTAGCATGAGCTTGCAACCCATCAGGGGGTCACTTTGGGAAATGCTTGTTTTAAGCTATTGCAACCCCTCCAAGAGTTGAGAATGAAATTAGGTACTGGTAGCTCTTTAAGGGCGCAATCCTAACTGGCACTTACGCCGGCATAGGATCCCCGGGAGACTCCTTGGAGCCTTATGCGCCTCCATTGGAGGAAGCTGTGTCAGCACATCTAGATGCGCTGACACACAGAGGCTGGCAGAAGCCTCCGCAGTGGCTTCCTCCCCACCACTTGTGCCAGCGCACCTGTGCCGACACAAGCGGCGAAGGTAGGCGTGAGGGGGTGGGGAGGAGGCAGGAGGGGTAGTTTCTGGGCAGGGGAGGGCGGGCAAAGGGCGGCCCCAGGGGCGGGCGTGTGGGGAGCTGAGGGTTGGGCTGGGACCCGGCGGTTATGCCAGATCCCAACCCCCATCCTGGGGAGAATGGAGAGGCTTCAAGCAGCTCCACTCTCCTCGGACTTGCAACACCTCCAGAGGTGACACAGGTCCAAGGAGACCCATTGGGGCCAGCAGCCCTTATCCAGGGGTAAGGGGAAGAGTTTCCCCTTGCCTCTGGCTGAGCCACTGCTGGCCAGTAGCCCGCGTTGGATGCAGTGCAAGCCTCCTGGCTTGCCTGCTCCTGTGCAGGATTGGATTGCACCCTAAGCGACATATAATACATTTTAAAATAGAAATAAGTGGAAGAAGAAACCATCCTAATAAAGCCATATAAAGTTTTGTTTGTTTTTAAATAACTGTAGTGGGGTGGGCCAAGGTTTGAGGCTGTGAGGATGTCATGATGAGTTACTGCACCTCAAAATTTATAACTGCATCATTGATTCTCAGTATTTTTGGTTAGGCCTTACGATTAATATTTAAGCAGCCATTCCATGCATTCAACTTGTATTCTGAAGGTCCTTCAAGATCTTGGGCAACCTAATCCTAACCCATGCTGGAACCAGCAGGCTTGTTGGCCTGTTCTGTATCCAGTGTGGGGTTGGGGCTGGCTGTGGTTCAGCCCGGGGCAAGGGCAACTGATTCCCCTTAACTTGGGTCACACAGCAGCAGTCTCAATGTGGCTACTCGGATCTGTGCCACCTAAAGAGATGACGCAGATTGGAGCAGCCTGACGCTTCACTGGGTCACGCAGGAGTGGGGTTAGGATCTGGCCTAAGTACTGGATTCTGGCTCCAGTACTTAGGACCCTCCTGATCCTGGGCTGGCCACAGGTCCACCCACTGCCCTCCCTTCCCCTGCCCCAGAATGACTTTGTTCCAGCCTTCCCCAACCCTCTCCAGACCCCCACAGCAGCCTGACTCACACTGACTGAGTCACCTCTCCCCTGTTGCAAAGGTGCTGGATTAGGTCTCCAGAGGCTGGCATACTTCTGTGCGCCAGTCTCCTGACTCCTGAGGTGGCGTGAAAGTGTCTTATAGCACTTCTGCAACACCTCTGGGCTGATGCAAGGGACTTTGTGCCAGCCCAAGGGCAACTGAGGATTGCATCCTAAGTCAAAGAAGTAGAAGTAATGTGTATGTTGAACCCTGACTTTTAAGATTTGGAAAACAATCCACAAAAAAGTGAAACTAAAATTAAAATATCTGCACTATCACTTAATATTTTCACTGCTGCCCAGTGAAATTATTGTTTAGAAACTGAGGCCTGTAAGTTCCATGTGATTCATTCATTTAGAAGATAAATATAGCACCAAAAATATCTTTGCGCAGTGCTGAGGGCAGCAAAAAGATAGAACTGATTATCCCGAGGGTTATACAGTTGTACAAAGCAGCTCGAGAAAGATTTCTTTTGCTGTAACGTGCACCCAATGTGGCACACATCAAATTAGAATATTATATAGCACAAAATGGTAAAAAAAAATATGCCTCTCCAATTCTAGGCCAACATGCTCCGAACTGGAGTTGCATTTAGCAACTCCATCATTCACAGGCCTAAGTCCTTCCAAGACCACTGAGCTTATGGACTCCCACAGGAACCCTTTTCTAACCATATATGATTAACGGGGGGGGGAGGGGAATGTGCCATACTGGACTCATGACACAGTAGGTCCTCCTTATCCGTGGGCTTGGCAGCCACAGATTCGAATATCGCCTCAGAAAGCCTCCTGGACACATCTGAAAGGCATTTTTGGTTTGCCAGCATGCTCTCCCCCCCCCCCCCCCGGGGGAATTTCATTATCCATGCAATTTGGTTTCACATGGGGTCCTGGAACAGATTCCTCATGGATACAGAGGGTCCACTGTTTAAGAATTAAGTTAGGGGATACCTTGGTTTTGGAATTTGGGTGCTAGCTTGTGAGCACTTCCTTCTCCTCTGGCTCCTGTTCTTTCAATAAGTATGTCAGGTATTTTTAAAGTGCCGCAAGATCATTCATTTCCTGCTCATCTAGAATTTGTCTATGTTATAAATACTGGTTGGTTGGCAACCTTCAGTCTCGAAAGACTATGGTATAAGCCTACAGCACCCGGTATTCCCAGGCGGTCTCCCATCCAAGTACTAACCAGGCCTGACCCTGCTTAGCTTCTGAGATCAGACAAGATCAGGCATGTGCAGGGTAACAGTTGCTGCCATAAATACTGGTTGGAACAGAAATTGACATACACAGATGCCCTTCACCAAGAATCCTGCTTAAGGTATGAAAGTATTAAAGGTATTAAGTACCCATCCATGAGGCCAACTGAAACCATTGCCTCAGGCAGCAGATTGGTGGGGGGGCACGCATCTTGTTCCACCTACTTGCCTCCTCTGCGCCTCCTTCCACTCCGTGGGTTGGAAAATGAAGAGGAAGACAGAGAAGAGGAAATACGGAGGGGACGAGAGTGCTTAGCTGGAACATTGGAGAGTGGGAGGAACTGGGGCTGACCCATCATCGAGAAAGGGGGCAGCATTTGGAATTCTGCCACAGGCTTCCTGAGGTCTTGGGCTGGTCCTGTGACTGGCCTGTGACAGCCACGGCATGTAGACTTTAGGAAAAATAAGATGAAAAAACATCTTTCTCCATGCCTATCCCCCGCCAACTTCTACAAGCCCATGGACATTCAAGAGAATGGCATGGCAGAGATTTGCTGAACCGGTTTGGCTCCTTGCTCAACATGAGGCAATATGTTTCAGTTCATTTTTAGAATGTGATGCGACTTGGAGATGAAATGGATGTCCGCCTGCTAGACAGGTGCCAGGGACATCATTATTCCATCTCTGTGTGATTAATTCTTCTTGGTCCCTTGCCAGATGGCATAGAGAGAGGACTCTGCACTGCCAATCAAATGACCTGAGATGACAGAACAACATGGTGGGTAGCCAGCCTAATCAGGCAAAGGTCCAAGAACTACCGGATGTCATTTATAATTTCTAAAACATATTTCTCTCCCCTCTCTACCCAAAAACCAGTCAGTTGATTTGGATAGTTATCAAAGCCATTATTGTAACAAATTGTTCTTAAGCCTCTCTCATGGAGCAAAAATTACCCAACCGACAGAAAACTGCCCAGATTTTAAGGTTAAGAGTAATCAAATGGCATCTTTACAACATTAACAACTCAGAGCTGAACGACATGATATATAGATTCTTGAGATACATCTGTTGTTGGATTCCGCCACTTCAAACTGAGGAGGGTGGAACTGGATGTTGGAATGCTCCCCTTATATGAAATTAGAATACTAAGGAGAATGCCAGCCCCAGATCTTGCTTCTTGACATGAGACAGGGCACAATCCTAACCAGGTCTACTCAGAAGTAAGTCCTATTGTGTTCAATGGGTCTTACTCCCAAGAAAGTGAGGTTAGGATTGCAACCACAAGAGATAGCAAGAGTAAGCTGATAACATGGTTCAGCTTACAGTATAATCATAAACTCAGGACAAGAATTGCAGAGGAATATAATTCCATCTAAACAATCTAAGTAGGATAAGAACATAAGAAGAGCCCCACTGGATCAGGCCATAGGCCCATCTATAATAATATATAATAATAATATACAGTATTTATATACCGCCTTTCTTGGTCTTTATTCAAGACTTTATTCAAGGCGGTTTACATAGGCAGGCTTATTAAATCCACGCAGGGATTTTTACAAATTGAAAGAAGGTTCTTTCTTTCAAGAACCACTACATTCAAGGTGTTACACTCCAATCTGGTTTGACATTCTGGCCTCCATCCTCCCACGCTCCGAGCAGATGGAACAGCTAAGCTGCAGCTTGTCAGCTGCTTCAAGGTCGCACGGTGCTGGTGGCCTCGAACTGGCGACCTTGTGGATGTTAATCTTCAGGCAAATGGAGGCTCTACCCTCTAGACAGACCTCCTGCCCTAGTCCAGCTTCCTGTATCTCACAGTGACGCACCAAATGGCCCAGGGAGCACACCAGATAACAAGAGACCTCATCCTGGTGCCCTCCCTTGCATCTGACATAGCCCATTTCTAAAATCAGGTGGCTGCACATACACATCATGTCTTGTAACCCATAATGGATTTTTCCTTCACAAATTTGTCCAATCCCCATCTAGGCCAGATGCCATCATCACATCCTATGGCAAGGAGTTCCACAGACCAACCACATGCTGAGTAAAGAAATATTTTTTTTATAGCCCCTCTGTCTGCCATTGGTGCTAGTGCTCTGATGTCACAGATCTGCCAGACAGTTTAAGGATAGAGGAGTGCTCAGTGGAATGGAGAAGGCATTTCAATTTGAATTCTAAACTCCACAAGACATTTTGTTCAAATTAAACCATATCAGTGTTGGGCACTCATCGTGATCTTTTCTATCACAATTTATTGGTGCAAATTGGCTGAGCACATTTCTGAGTCTTTTCATAAAACTGTCTTTGGTCAGAGACAAGGAATGCTGCTGTTTATGCATACGATATTCAACAGGCACAGCTCAGTTTCACAAACCACATCAGGCCTGAGAAGAATGATCTTCTAAACAAGGCTGCTCTCTTGAAGGTGGCATTGATTGGAGAGTAAACGCTCTCCTTTAACACCAGACCTGCCCACCAAAAAACAGAAACAAACCTGCAACAAAACCGCTAACACTATCAGCAAACCAATGAACATCCATGAATACGAGTACATACCAAAAGTCATTGCCTTAGCGCCTATTTGGGGTCGGAAAGCCAGCAGCGTCATTCTAGAAGGAAAGCACGATGACATCGTAATTTGGGCTATGGGAGAGTAATTGACTTAAGGTATGCTGATAAAGATCGATTGCCCAGGTTTGGAGTTATGACACCAGCAAAGTTACAATGACATTAGCACAAAGAGAGAGACACAAATCCATTACAAAGATACAATCAAATATTCAAAAAAGCCCGGCTCCCTCATTACTTATTCATGCTAATACAAGTATATTAAGAAATCTAAACAGTGTTAGCACTCAATCTCTCACAGACCAAATGAGGTTTTGCATTTATCAGCCGCAAGTCATCACGACCCAACATTAGCTGTACAAAGGTGGTAATGTGACAGAACGGAGATATTTATATCAGCAAACACTGACTGAAAGATACAGTAGAATTTATTAAACTGAGTAATGCCCTCGAATTCTGCACTCCAGTAAAAGAAATAACTGTGCAGAAGTCATTTCCTCCAGACAATAAGATTTACCTTTGTAATCACTTAACAATGCTGTTTTCTCCTGCTCTCCCCCCCCTTTCAGATGCTCTCTGACCATTTTCCAGCACAGAATAAACAGCCTTTGGGAACTGGATTCTCACAAGGAATGGGCAAAACCTCCATTTTTTTTTCTTCTATTTCCACTTTCCTGAACACTAGCACTGCTTGGTCGAGATCATTTTTGCAGATATGCAGAACTACAATTTTCGCAATGCTCACAGCTCCCCTAAGGACCAATTGGCTATTAACCATGGTGTGGGGCTATTGCTCATTATTTGTTCGCCCCTCAAAAAGCACAGACCTGGCTTGATATTGTGCATCATGCTGGGGTGTTACTAATTGCTTATTCATCATTCAAAACAATTTCAGCAAGGAGAGGCTGACTCTGAGCAAGCAGGACACTACTGGTCCAAATGGAAGTTGCTACCCAGTTTCTCTTGAAGTGATATTTGGAAGCGTTGTTCAGGTGGAACATCTTCTGCAGGGATTTCAAGAGACACTAAAGGCTGTTCACAACATCAGAGAAACTAAGCAAGGAGGCTTCCTACTTCCCTAGCCTAAATGAACAGTAATCATAGGACAGAATTGGTCCAATGGCTAGTTGCATCATTTCTGTAGATTTTCTTTAGTCACTAATTGGTCATAGCTCAGCCATAGATACATAAAGGTGCATCCCTTGCTTACAGAAGGTCCCAGGTTCCATCTCCAGGTAGGACTGGAAAAGACCTTGAAGAGCTATAGCAGTTAGTGTAGATGATCCTGAGCCAGACAGAGCTCACATCCCACTGACTGTAAGACAATTTCCTATGATCCTATTAACAGAGATAATTACAAACTATTTTGTTGGGGGGGGGGGGCATGGATCTCTAAGAATTTAGGATCAAATACATTATGTTTCTCAAGATCACAAAGGGCTGTTCTAACCCATAGAATTTTGTTCTGCCACTGCCAAAGCCACTTACCAGCTTTACCTTCTGTGCTTCTTCCATCCAGCCACCCATTCGCTCTCCTATCTATCATCTATCAACATTTGGGGGCAAGGCAGACTGCTGTTTGTGCCCCTAGGCAAATGTCTCAGTTTGCCTCTTGATGAGCCCAATGTTTTCTCTCAGCTAAGGTCCTTGAATAAAAAATTCCTAAAGCAGAACCTGAGCACTCCTGCTCTTCACATCAACACTCCTGTTTGTTACAGCACTGCATTCCCCAAACTCTAGGGGTGGTTTAGACCCCTGCAAAAAGCTCAGTCATACTGAGTTTTGTGATTCTCTTCCATTTGCACAGCGAAATGAAGAGAGTCTCTATCTTCAAAGTGTTGATGTAGCATAACGATTAAGAGCCTTTGCTATAAATTAGGCCTCCTCCAATCCCCCTAAGAAGTAGGGAAACTTAGGGAATTCCTACCGTCTTTCAGCTTCCATTGCAAGACGGAGATAAGACTCGCACAGCCCAATCCTATAGTGCTCTGGTGCCACGATGTCTAGCAGTGCCAAAATGGCCACTGCTGTATCCTGTGGGGCCAGAGCAGCTGCCTGAGTCTCCTCAGGGGAAGGCCCTCAGTCTGCCTCAGCCTAGTTTCACCCACCCTCCGCCTTCCCACAACCCTGAAAAGTCTCAACGCCAGCTGAAAGGAGCACTTACAGCTCGCCGGTTCAGTACATCATCTTCCTGGTGCTGAGGCCCAGAGTCAACTGGCACTTGCCTCTCCACCACACTGCAGCGGGCTTACTGGCAATGGTGATGTTCCTTGCAGCACTCACAGGACAGTGGTTGTCAGGGCAGTGCATCAGCCCGCGCATTGTCCCAGCATAGGACTGGACCCTCAGTCGTCTTATAGGATTTTTGTAAAGAATGAAACGAGACACGTGAACCATTCAAAAGTGCTATACACATGTTTATCATCATTAAAAGCATGCAAGTTCCGTTTCAAAAACAAAGAATTTTAAATTTATCTCCCTCTTCATAAAACTTAAATTGAAAGCAACAGTTTAACCATTTGCTGACTTTGAATCCATTATGAAGGAATCCAGGCAACTTTAAGCTGACATATGATTAAGTTGAAGGAGGAAGTTTACTTCCTCTTTTTCCCTCCCCAAATCGAAGACATGAGACAGGGCACAAGTGGTTCCAGTATTTGTTGCACGCAATAATTTCTAGCACAAGGACATATGTATATCCACAAAGACTATTTACAGTTGCTGCTTGACCGAAAACACTTGAGTAAGGTATCATTTCAGTTTGATCCCAATGACATTTCATTTATTAACTGTGACTGATAAATTCAGTGCCTCTGAAATCAGATAAAACTTTGATAAATGGCTTCTCCGCCAGCAGATCGCAATAGCAACCCCCATCCACTGTTGGCCACCCAGCTGCAATCAGCTCCATTTTGTTTAATCAACGGTTCAGAAAACAATGCCTTTGAAAGCTATCATTCCATTAAGAGATGGGAGAAGATATGCCTTGCTTACAGGATGCTCTGAAAGACAGAAAACTACAAAAACTAAACTCTGTATCTGACAGTAGATTTTATCCCCTTAAGTACAAAGCAGAGAAGAGACTTTACCACAAAACTTCAGTTCCTCCAAATTTGTCCCCAGATTTTGGAGTGTCAAGTTATTCCATTTTGTTTTCAAAGTGAAGGAAATTATTATTCCACTGCTGCTGCTTTAAATATTTGAATTGTATGGAGAATATGGCGCATGCAGTGTTTATCGCATCCTTCAGTTCATTTGTGTCTTTCCCCATTTACATTACCAATGTGCAAATATGCACTGATAAATCCCAGCCCCCCCAAAAAAAAGGCATCTTGATGCAATCATATGCATGACTGCCTCAGGATTCTTTTTGTGCAGTGTTTTACCAGTGGGCAGGAATGCATGTGCACACTGGCAAAACAGTGCAGTGCAAGGGACTTGAAACAATTGTAAATACGTATGATCACATCAGGACTGCTTTTTTGCAGTATTTTATCAATGCGCATGGACCACACGCACATACACACACAAAAGGGCAAAAACTACAAATGAACAGAAGGAGCTGAAAGAATTCTAGAAATTTTAGAAATTCAGCTAGTAAAACCAGAATTCAAGAGAACTCTGGGGAGAGCAAATCCACAAGAAAATCTTCTTACCCCTATGCAAACACAATGCACATATTGTCCTGTTGAGCCATAACATATTTTGGAAGTGCTCAAATGATTTGGAAACTCAGCCACAAAAGGCCAACAACTAAGGCATGCTTTGGATTGTCCAAGAATGTGATCTTAGAGGAAAACCGAGTGACTTGCACTTGTTTTCTGTCTGGGTCTTTTACAAAACAGAAGAAGCAAATGTTCATTTGCTACACTTGGAGAACATGAATGTCTCCACCAGACAAGCTCAGATATCTAAGGGGCAGGACAAATCAGGCATTCTTCCTGGAAAGGTTGTTGGATTTGTAAAGGAAGAGAGGTATGAAGTGGAAGAAGAAGTGTAGGAAAGGAGCATGGTGCATAAGAATTTGCAGCAGCCCAGCCAGTGTTTATTCTGCATCTTTGTAGATCATGAGCCCTTTGGCGACAGTAAACCATTTATTGATTTTATTTAGGCAAACCACTTTGAGACCCTTTTTTTGTTGTGAAGTGAAATCTTGGGCTGACATTACCCCAAGACTTCAGCACTGAGGGTAGGAAGTACATACGATCTGAGAAAGGCCCATAGATTTAAATTTAGATCAGATCACATAGATAAGAAAGGGTGGACAGGTGATTAACAGCCCAGTCCTGAGCTTCTGGGTGCCCACTGGAGCAGCAGGCACTGGGAAGCAGCCAGAGGTCTCCTTCCCCCCAGGGAAGCCCTAAGCACCACAATGGTACTTCTCAAGTCGGCACTGGCTATTCTTGAGACTCTGTATCAGGCCCTCCATCCTGACATGGAATTCAGGATCTGGCATGGCAGAGCTCTGCCAGTCCCATCCTTTCCCACCCAAATTCCTCCCCCTGACCTTGTTCCACCATCCCCCAGAGGCCACACCACCACCTGATGCTCACACTTACCCCCGGCAGTGGCGCACCCTTCTTTGGTCAGTGCTCGTCCCAGTGCCTGACTGGTACAGGCCCAGCACCAGTGCTCCCTTTACAGCACATTTACAGCACCTGGTGCCAGCAAAAAGACTCAGCACTGGTGATGGCCCAAGTTAGGATTGGGGCCTGACCCATTGAAATCAATTGAATTTAATTAGACATGAGTGAATCCCAGCCCAATGCTTTCAGTAGAACATGAGCACCTTTAATTGGCCTTCATTTCAACAGGAATGGAGGACTCCATGGATGTTATGCTGGTGGTAAACAATATTCAAATGCCAAGCCTTGAGAACGGTCTTTTTCTTTCAACTTTCCACGTCGTTCTGTGTGTTGTTTCATCTGCTGACAGGGCGTCCGTCCTTTAGAGCAACTTCAATTCTTTTCAGCAATTTTCTTTCAACTGTAGCTAGAGCAAAAGAGAATGTGTGATGCAACACTGTTTATAAGGATCTGACATTTATCATTCAAGTGAGAAAAGATCTGATGATTCTCAAATGGCATAGCCAAGAGCAAGTTATATGATCTTTGTTTCCCACACATGGGATAAAAGTCACATTTCTCTCTGACCCATAATTCATGCTATTCCCAGACATTTTTGCCATCCCTGCCTTAATACTGTTCCCCACTTTCATTGGGTCTGTGCCAAGTGCTCTTCTCAATTCACACCACTGCTGCAGAAGATGGAAGCCCAGAGTAATTCCTTTTTGCAAGGTCAGTCCTAATTGTACCCTAACCCCAGCATCCAAACCACCCTAAAATTTAGCTCATATCTCATTCCCATATATATCAAGCACATGGAGATTGAGAGCCCAATCCTACCTAAATACCCATGCAGCAATGCAGCAGCACTGACTATGCTGCATCCTATGGGGGATTTGTGGGTCCTGGCAGTCTCCTCGGGGTAAGAGCACATTTGTCCCCTTGCCCCTTGGTAAGCCCTAGCAACCACAATGGGTCGACTCGATATCACTGGCACCACGTTGATCTGTGTGCAGGCAGATGGGAATGGGGTCTGGATATGTCACATATGGCCCTGCCGAACCTGCCCCAAACCTGGGCCTGATCTGCCCACCCATCCCCGCCATTGCCTTGTTCTGCCTCCCTGCCCCATTCAATCCCTTCCCCCACCTCTACGTTGGTCATACCTGCTCTGGTGGGTTTCCCAATGACCATTGGTGCCAGCAGGAAGTGTTCTTCCAGCATTCCTGCCAGTGTGCCTGGGCATTGCGCTATTGCAAAGCACTTTATGGTGCTTTTGCAAAAGCACACGCCAGTGGAATGCGCATTCTGCCAGGGCACGTTCTCCTGGAGCTCAATCCTATTGTTGTTGAGTGCTCATGTGCATGAATGGAAAAGTTTTAAATTTCCATTGTGTTTTAGAACACACTATAACAGCGTTTCTCAAACTGAGGGTCAGGAGCCAATTTCAGGTGGGTCACATAGCACCCTAAACTCAGCTGTCATTGAAAATACAGAGCTGAAAATACAGGATAGAGAGCTGCTGGGCAAGGCAGGGTGCTTTGCCCTGAATAGTGGGATGATGGGACACTGGAATGGGAGGAGGGCTGTGTGGTTGGAGAAGGATCCAAGTCTGCATTCTGCTTTGACTTCCGAGCTAGAATGTTTGACTTCCAAGCAAAATGGCAGCACGAGTGCCCTGTGTAACCGGACCTTTGACTGATCACAGCTTAGCTTTGAAGTCTAAATTGATTATGTCACTTCCATCCATCATATCACTTCCAGGTTAATGACATCATTTCCAGTGAATCCAGACAGATTGTTATTCTAAAAAGTGGGTCCCAGTACTAAAAAGTTTGAGAACCACTGCACTAGAATCATTTGTTGAGACACCGAAATCCAGCAAATCCCAGGGTTTTTGTTTGTTTGTTTTTTTAAACCAGGTTTTCAATCAACCCAGTCTATGAAACTAGGTTTCAAATGTTTGATCTGTGAGATCTCATGCAAGTCACTCTTTTATGCTCCAGGCACTAAGTGATGAGCATGCATGTCTGAACTAGACCCAGCTGATCTCCTCCTCATAATGACACAGATCGATAGATAGAGCCATTCACTTGATTCCTAGGGCTGCAATCGTACTTAGAAGCAACTCTCATTGATATTACAGATAGATTTACTTCAGAGCAATATACACAGGACCTGGCTGTATGTTTTCTACTTGTAACACATTCTGATACATAACAAGGAACTGAAGAACACGAAAAGAATTGGAAAAAGAGTGGACACTGCAAAATCTCCAAGTACTGCATTCATTCATTTCATTCTTGTGGCAATAGGATACTCAATTGGGTTTGCATCACTTGAAATTTTGTTGAGCAGGTAAATATAAAAGCAACCTATTTAACAGGGGAAAAATAACTTCCAAGCAAAAGCAAAGCATTTGCTTATAGAAAATATAGGGAGTAAACTTTTAATGGGTTTGCTTCTGAACAATTTAATAGCTAAGTGATCTATGGTTTACTTTAACACACATTCTCATTAAAACTCAAGTAAATATCTCTGGATACAGACACATTCCATGCCATTCTCTTTATTACTTAATTTTCCAGGTATCCCAGCATGATCTGAATAAATTATGCTGACAATACAAGACTATAAATGATAAATCAACAACACAATTTTAGTGATATATAGCATGAAATGTAAATAATAACCAGAGCTGCTAATTGGCTCGGTACCTGGCAACAAATCAGTAAGTGAGCTATTTTCACTGGTAATGCTTCAGTAGTGTACCACCCCAATCATTAAGCATTTCTGGCTGGTAAGCTCTTTCTACGGTGTTTCTGAAGGAGATGAAACTGTAGTATGAAAATTAACTTTGGAGGGGAGAAAAAAAAAACCAGGGGGGTTAAAGATTTGTTCATAAGTGGTAGTTGGCTGGAATGGACAAAACCACTGGTAATTTGGGAGGCTGTGTTAACTGCTGGCTTTCCAAAAATGGGGGGACGACGACTAAAAGCAGTGTCCAGTTTAAAAGGAATACAGGCGTTCCCCCATATCCACGGAGGAATATATTCCTGCTGCTACCACGAATACCTGAAACCATTGATAGTAGCGGACCCTACTCAAACCCCATTTCACTCATGACTCACTTTTCTTTGTTCGTAAATGCTTTGCAGAAGGAAGTTATGAGCCAATGGTGGAAATTTGAGAACGGTGGATAAGTGAAACCACAGATATGGGATCTGTTGATATGGGGGGCTACTGTAAGAATAAAACAGACAGGATGTTGTATCCTGCCAGTTAATCCTAGGTAACAATTCTCTACTGAGACAGACCATTGACCCATCTTAGGACTGTCTTCACAGACTGGGAGCAGCTCTCCCGGGTTTTGAACAGGAACTTTCCTTAGCCCTGGAGATTGACTACCTGGAGATTGATGCTTGGACAGCATGTAGGAATGATTGTGTTTTACATTGCTACCCTGTTGTGAATAGCAGCACTGAGTATGTTCCCAGTGGATGATTCTGGCTGCCATTGTGTGTGTGTGTGTGTGTGTGTGTGTGTGTGTGTGTGTGATGGAACTGGTCACTAGAATTCTGGTGGCACGTGTATTAGCACGCCACCGGCATTTGCCCTGCCCCCGCACGAGACACAGGAAGGGCCAGCCTCGCAGCCGATTGGCTGGGGGCTAATTGGTCTGGGGCCACGTGCAGGCTGCTCAGAGAAGCCCGCGCAGTTGGGACCAGGCAGCGTTCACCCACCCGCCCATCCTTTGGCAGTCCGAGACTAGCTGGTCGCCTTCTGGGGCCGGGTAGGAATTTTTGCCATCAGCCTAATTGGCACATTGGTTGGTGGTTTTTTGCCTACCCCGGACTGCGGAGTTAGGGGCGGAATGGGGGTTTTCCATAGGTCTTCTTGGTCACTTTAGGCAGGTGTCGTGCGGGTTTTGGGTAGGTAAGGTCATATCGGTGTACACCGCAGGGTGGCAAGGGCCGGGTGGACTCCACGCTTGGTCATGCTGGCATTCCCGGCTGGGTGACGCAGGCTGGATGAACCTCGGCCTGGTGGTAAAGGCGCACTGCGGGTTCGCTCAGGTGGCCTGAGCTAGCCTGCCACCCTGCCCCTTCGGGGTAACAATGAAGGGGGCGGCAGGCTTGTACTGACGCTGCCCAGAGTCTGGTGTGGTCGCCCAAATCACTATAGGGGAAAGTAGACGGGCAGCTCCGTTTCCCCCATGTAGAACCCGCATGACTTATTTGTTAGGCCCTGTTGCAGTCTGAAGTACGTATATTTAAATAGTTAATAAAGTGGCCCTTTGTACCATATACCCTTGCCTGTGTCTTTATTGGGGGGTGCTGGGTAATGAGATGACATGTTTAGCACTGCTAGATAGCATGAGACAATGACAACCACTGGTCAGCCAGCCAGCCTTCCTCCCCCTCCAAAAAAACCTTGAAAAATTTGCATCATCACACCTGAAATTGCCAAACAAATGGGCAAAATCTCTAATAATGAGGCAGTGAAAATGATACCTGGTTCAGGTCTGCCCTGTCAAAAGGAACAGAATCAGTAGGGAGGACCTCTAGAAACCCCCCAGACATGACCTGAAGGGTGTTCTGGCCGCATCTGAGAGTCCTTAACACCCTCCAGATGTGGGATCATCGTCCACATTGAGTCAAATTCGTGGGTGCCATTGCCAAACCTTCAGATATGGAGGTCCAACTGTAATGTGCTTCCATCTTCATCCGCTTCATTAAGAAAAGCACATAAGCCACACATTTGCCTTCATGTTCAGCAAATATTATTCCGACTGTGATTCTAGGCACACTTTCCTGTAAGTAGGCTTCGTCAGGCAGAACTGGACTTGCTTCTGAGTAAACAGGCACAGGTCTGCACTGCTAGTTCAGAATTTCCAATGGAACTAAGCATGTGCTTTGAGTTTCTGGTGGAAGTGGGATGGGGGAAGGAGATACTACTGTATTTCTGCAATATCAATCTGCAACTTTAATCAGATAACCAGCTCCCCTACAGTGCATAACTGAGAGAGGTGGCTACTTAAGACAGCCATTAATTACCCTTTGCTTTTGAGTCCTTAGGTACGTGTTTACCCAAACCTGGTTTGAACAAGCAGGTTATCGGTTACTTTATTGCATGAGATAGCCTGTTATCTCCCTTAGGCAAAAACAAGCGCCTAATCGTTCAGCACCAAAGGGCAATTTGCTCATTGGCATTTGATTATGCAAGCAAGGCTCCCGATCTCTTTTCAGAAGATAAGCTGCCTTTGCTTGCTACTCAGTAATAAGAGGTTTCACATTGAGACAAGTGTTTATTTCATACTGCGGCATCCGCTGGGCGTTATCTACACCAAAGGGATCAAGTACACTGCCAAGTTAATGTCCCCGTTGTCATGTGCTTGTTTTCCCATGATGCACTGTGCTTCCTTCACTTCATAATAATACATTTGTCTTCAGCATACAGGTCATACAGAGCCCAATCCTATCCAACTTTCCAGGGCAGATGCAGCCTCAGTGCATCCCTGAGATATGGGAACAAGTGTTCCTTTACCACGAGGAGGCCTTTGTGACTACCCTCCCATCACAGGATGTAGTGCATGCCTTGTTGGCAAGGCTGCATCAGTGCTGGAAAGCTGGATAGGATTGGGCCCACAGTCAGCAGAAGCGAGCGGGCAAGATTTTGCTGAACTGTACCATATCCAGATTGCAGTGGGAGAGGTTTGAATGCTTCCAACCCCCATCAAAAAGTTGGCACAATATATCAAGAGGACATTCTGTCTCAACTGCTTCTCTCTTTTGTTCCAATTCTATGGAACAAAAAAGAAAGGGGAATAGCACGGAAGAGGAAGTGTGGAGGAGAGGACAATGGTGAACTAAGGCAGCACTTCCCAAGATCCACTGGCCCCCAATGCAATGCATCATCACCAGCTACTTTGAATATGTACGGAAAGCCTACAAATGCAGGTAAGAGACCCACACTGGATGGGAGGACCCTTCAGTGTGTGCAAAAACTACATGCTGGACCTCTGCCCTCTGCACTGATCCTCCTACCACCATTTTCAGGCATCCAATGCAGTCTTGCTGCCAGCAGGTGAGCAGCCCGCAAAACCCCTGCAAGTGCCTTGTGATGACCCAGGGTATGGCGACACAAAGTTTGGAAATCCCTGGAGTAAGGTGTCTACAATGCTCTAGTGAAAACTCTCCACATTTCCTCTTCCAGACTGTTATACACTTCCTTTTTGATTACAGAGAGAGAAGTGGTAGAGATGCAGACTGATGGGTAAAGGAGGGTGGTTAGCATTTCCTGTGCCAGAAGGTCTTTGGCCAACCCTGAGAAGGTTAAACATCCCCCTAACGTACTGGGGGACCTTGTATCTGCAGATCCCATATCTGCAGTTTCAGTTATTCCGGAAGTCCGCTCCCTCACTTCCAGAAGCTCTTCTGAGCCCCACAGAAGCCACAAGCATCTGCCCACGGCCTCTGCAGGCATCAGAATGGCCATTTCAGCCAAAAACCGCAACTTCTGGTTTTTCTGTAAAAAAAACAGAAAGGGATTATGAGAGCCGAGGAAGCCCTCAGCGGCATGAGGAGCGTCTCTAGTATTCCCAGTTTTGTGTATCCGCAGGTTACAAGGGCATGTGTGTGCTATTTTTATATATGCAAAGAGTTATTTGGTTTTTTTAGATGGGAGAATATTTGAAAGTGGCTCCCACCATAACTGGAAGAGCTACAGGCCCAGATTTCTAGTCATACACTAGCTTCCACTAGCAGCAAACATTGCCTCCATGGTGCCTTTGCATTGGCTAACTGCGAACTTCAATGATTGAGTACTTTTCCAGTTTGTACATGAAATGGGGCCAGCCAAAAAAATGTGGTAGCAGTTTCGACATAGTGGCGGAGAAGCTCCATAGTTCCTCAGGAGGAAATAAGTTTGTAGTGTTTGACATAAAGATATGAGAAACCACTAAACCAGTGGTTCCTAAATTCGATGGTCCTGCGGTGCACACTGCATTCATCTGGGAATCACCCAGCCTCCTCCCGGCTCTCCAGGCCAGGATCACCAAAGTGAAGAGCAGGATTGCGCCCTCTGTCATTTAAGGGCCCAATCCTATCCAATTTTCCAGTGCTGGTGCTGCTGTGCCATTGGGGTGTGCACAGTTTCCTGTGAAGGGGAGACAATCTCAGAGGCATCCTCAAGGTATGGGAACATTTGTTCCCTGGCCTCTGGGTTGCATTGAGGTTGCACCAGTGCTGGAAAGTTGGATAGGATTGGGTCCTCAGTCTACAGTTGCAGGCAGCTGAAGACAGTAGATGAAACAGAATGCTCTGGCATCCACTGAAAAACACACCAGAAAATAGAAGGTGGGGGGGAAAGGGGGGAATTGGCCTGCATCCAAGGGCAATAGCCACCTTCTCTCTCTCTCTCTCTCTCTCTCTCTCTCACACACACACACACACACACACACACACACACACCACCAGCACCCACCACCAGCCCACACACACTGGCCTTCCCTTCATCACACACCCATCAGCTATGAGTGTGGTACATATTCTGTGGGTTGCTCACAGTTCTCTAACAAATTGTCACCAAATGTCAACAAAAGCAGCCAATTTGGAAACAACCCTTTCGAATGACAATTTCAAAATTGCCCAACAACTTGACTCCAAAGATCTAAATTCAACCATTCCATTTCAGAACCATCTTGACAGACTCCCAGACGTGTTTAAAGAAGGTTTCTTTCAAGCTTGCTGAAAATTCAGTTCTGCAGCACCTCTGAAGCACATAAAATATTCAAAACTATATATCTTGCATTCTTTTTAACTAAGATCTGCTTTAATTCAGTGCCAGTGTGCAACTGAAGTCAAAACATTTGTGCATTTGGGAGATGATCGTCGTAAATAAAATGGCTCAGACGAACGGTAGGAAACTGCTTATTACGTTTTGTTGGCTCTATTGTTAGTGGATCACTTGCATGGTTAAAAATTAATTTTGGGATGTTATTTAAAACAATACATGTGACATTTCAGATGGTACGGAGAAGGATGCTTAGTAATAATAAATTGGGTGGACTTGTCAAAGGAAATTTGCTAACTCAGGCGTCTTAAGTAGATACAGGGAACTAATTATAAATTACAGCAAGGTAAAAAAAAATGCTTTATTTTCTTTAGAAAAGCCCCCACATGTCTATCTTTTGTTTTTATTCGTTGATGAATTCTGGATAGGCAGAGGGGGAAAAAATAAAAGTTTGATGACTACATGGCCATCCTTGACAACCTTAAATATTTCAGAGACTAGGAAAAATATCAGTCTAGTGTGAGACTTGCATTAGGAAAAATAAACACTGCCAGAGAATCTCTAAAGAGGTCTGCAAAGGGAGGGACTTGAGAAGAACGAAGTATAAGAATGGAAAGACAACTGTATTTCAATTGGAAGTGTTCTCACTTGTCTTGTTTAATGTTCACTTGTCATTTGGCACTTTAAAATGTCCCACTCATTTGTTGGCACATTTGTTCAAAGGGGAATGTGGAAATGTATTTATTTTTCACATTTCTATATCACTCTTTCTCTACAGAGCTCATGGCGGTATATATGGTTCCTTCCCTCCTTTTGTCCTCACAACAACCCTGTGAGGTAGGAGAGGCTGAGAGATAGCGACTTGCCCAAGGTCATCCAGGAAACTTCATGACTGAGCAGGGATTTGAACCTGGATTTTCCAAGTCTATGTCCAACTCCCAAACCACTATACAATGCTGGTAACTGGAAGTAATTTTTTTTCTAACTTACCTCTTGTTGGCCTTCGAGTCCCTCCCACCATTGCATTGTTGGCAATGGTCGGGGATAGGATTGGGCTGTTAATCACACCCCATTGTTCCTACTGCTGCCACCACCATTGCAAGATTAAGGGACCCATCAGAGAGCCCATCCTAGCTGATACAGAGAGGGCTACAATCGTGAACACATGCAGAGGCTTCCAGATTGCAGAATCACCAGCATCTCCAGCCAACCTGGAGAGCTACTGCCAGACATTGACCTTAATGGACCAGTCATTTTCCTTTAACATGCATAGAACAAGCTGTAAAATAACTTGCAACTCAGAGTTGTTACAAGTTGTCTAAGCCCTTCTTTTTTTGGTAAACCCTTTGTACTTTATAGTCACATTTTTAATACATGAAAAAGATTTTCTAAGAACACTTGTTATTGATCTTTCTGAAAACTGTCTGGAAAAAAAATCCCTTCACTAAATCTAAAAAATTGAGTATTATTGTAAATAATTTACTTCCCCCCCTTCATCCTTTCTCATATTGTACACAGAAATGTTTGGATCCGTCTAACTTTGTAATGTCTTATTTCATATACTTTTAAGGGCCCTGTATGAACAAAAAGTACAAATAATTTATTTTTTAAATTAAGTCATTTAAGTCATAAATAAATCTTTTAAAATATATTTTTCTGGAAACCAGACAAACAGAAAAATGTTGAAGAATTCATAATGTGCACAGTGATCTATTGGCGTCTAGTCACTTTATCCTACAAAAATAGAATTTAGGGTGCAATCCTATAAGACTTGCTTGGGACTAAGCACCATTGAATACACTGCGACTCTCTTCTGAATAGATATGCATACATGTACCGAAAAGTGTATTCGCGCCTCCTCAGGAGCAAGCCACACCAGCACGAGGTGCACCGGAGCACAGAGGTTGCATCCAGCCTCTGCGGCAGCTTGCCTCAAGTAGGTTGTGTTGGCCAAGCTTGGCTGACGCAGGAGCCTGGGGAGGACGGGGAAGAGGCAGGAGGGAGGCGTTCCTGGGCAGGGGGAGGGTTATCCGGCAGATTTGCTAGATCCTAGCCCCCATTCCTGAGCAGCATGGAACGGCTGCAAGCTGCTCTGCTCTCCTTGGATTTATGCCACCTCCAGAGGTGGGCAAGTCTGAGTAGTCCCATTGGGGCTGCAGTGGCTTACCTGGAGGTAAGGGGAAGAGTTTCCCCTTGCCTCTGGCTGAGCCACTTTGGCCCCCTGTACTGTGCTGGATATAGCGCAGGCCTCCTGGCCTGCCTGTTCCAGCACAAGATAGGATTGTGCTGCAAGTTAATCAACTAAACATCTTTCTGATTGATTAAAATGTTGGCCAATGTTAATCGGGGGCCCATTCTTTAAATTTCCTTAATTATTTTAACCAATGTTCCTGGAAGTGTATGAAGCCACTTTATACTGAGTCGAAACACTGGTCCATCTATCCCAGTGCTGCGTCCTGGGTATGATTGACAGCTATTGTAACCAATGATAGCAGTGCCTTCTGGTTAGCATGCAGCCAATCAGCACCAGTTACTTGCTTCATCTTCAGTGATGTCTCTTTCACTGTTTTATGCAGTGCTTGACTTTCAGGGAACAAATTCTCTCATGCTACTGGAGGTGTGCTGCATTTGGGAAAAAGCTTAAGCCATTTTTGCCCAACGTTGCATATGCACAACAGGGACCAAATGTGTACACTGGACAAAAATGGGTTAAATTGACTCCAAACCTGAAAAATGACAATTCTTGCAACCTGAGTTAAGAAGATTGTAAGATAGCATCCCAAAAGGCAAGACAGAGACAGTGATTAACCAGAAAAAAATATCAGAAAATATAAATAAAAAGATAGGAACTGCCTTTAGTAAACTGGGACGATTGGAAGTTGTGCAAGCAACTGTCAGAAGTAAGTTCCTTACATCATCGCACATGTAAAATAAAGAGTTCTATCATCTCCTGATATAATAAAAGTCAATGCCATGGAAGAAAATTCCTGAGGATTAGAAGCAAGGCTAAACATTTCAGATATGTAATTACAGTTCAATCTCACAGGCTTGCGTTCTCGGCTCTGGCTCCCAATTTCCTGAGAACGAAACCTGGCTCGGGCCTCCTGAGTTAAGACAAGGAAAGCAGGCAGCCTCCATGCCAGAGCTCGCTAATCCTCTTCAGTATGGTTTGCTGCTAATTTGTCACGGCACATATTTGCCTTATGTCTAATTAGCATCAAATTGCAAACTGCTATTTGCTAACAATTTGTTGCATCAATCTGCTTGAAAATCTATAGTTTAGCATTGGATTGCAGCTCATTCCTTCGATCAAAATTTAAATTCACACCATTCACAAACTAGTGTAAGTCTTCCCCACCAAAAGACAAAAGTGTTCCAATGTTCTACTACACAACTATAGTGGGAATTGAGCAGGAAAACGCTCTCTTAGCTACTCACGTTATCTGGGGTTATTGAGTTTTGCAACAAGTTTTATCTCTTTTCATTATTAAACACAAAGGCAGTGTTTCAAGTGGAAAAGTAGGCTGAAGTTGTAGCAGGTCTCTTAATCTCAATTTCTTTTCTTTTCAACCTTCAATGTTCCGAATACATTCTCCTTCTTTTGAAATAGCCAGGTGGGTGCTTACTCAAGAGGTGTTCATTTTGCAAATAGAATGCTTACTCATTAGTAGGGCTGGCAGTCTGCTGCTTGAAACTGTACAATGGAAGACTTGCGATCATTTCTCATGGGAGGCAGACACAAGGTTTCCATTTCAAAACATGGAAATCCAAAAACCTGTTTGCAAGTTTGCCTACTCAAAAACAGAGTTGATGTCAAAATGTTTAAAAAAAAACACCACTGAATTAAAAAAATTCAAAGTGAATTACTTCTCAGAAGAACACTGGAGAATTTTTGAGGAACATTAACGAAGTTTCTCTAATATAAAAGTCTGTAAGTTTCTGTAAGGGCACAGAGGGAGTGAAACAACAGACTAAAGAAAATATTTCTATACTCAGTGTGTAATTAATCTGTGGAACTTCTTGCCACTGGATGTGGTGATGGCACCTGGCCTAGATTCCTTTAAAAGGGAATTGGACAGAAGAAAAAGAAGAAAAATCCATCATAGGTTACAAGCCACAATAAGCATACACTCATCCTGGTTTTAGAAGTAGGCTACCTAAGAATGCCAGATGCAAGGGAGGGCACCAGGATGCAGGTATCTTGTTGTCTTGTGTGCTCCCTGAGGCATCTGGCGGGCCATTATGAGATACAGGAAACTGGATTTGATGGGCCTTTGGTCTGATCCAGCAGGGTTCTTATGAAGTTCTTATGACTGAGAACAAGTGCTGATATGAGGGATTCTACACATCCCACGGCTTGAAACTT
This sequence comes from Tiliqua scincoides, assembly GCF_035046505.1. NCBI lineage: Eukaryota > Metazoa > Chordata > Lepidosauria > Squamata > Scincidae > Tiliqua > Tiliqua scincoides. The sequence goes on from NC_089829.1 coordinate 36,395,216, forward strand.
AAATTTCTCACAAAGTGAAATTCAAATGAATTTCAAGTTTCCTCCTAAGCAGAAACATCTGAGAATATTCAAGAAAAGTCAAACACATTTCTGCAAGATTAGTGACATTTTTTAGGTAGTGAGATCTGAATGTTCCTACTAAAATTCAACACCCTAGCTTGTCATTCCAAGCAACAAAGAACAGTGCAAAGAACAGTGAAGATATTTGCTGACCTTATTTGATACACAAAACACTGTGTTCTTAGAAATCATGAGGTGAGTTCCACTGATCAGAGAAAAATCCCTTTAGTGCAGGCTCTGGTTATGACCCACTAGAGTTCATATGCTACAGCCTCCATGTTCCTCATTAATTATGTTTCTCATATTGTAATGTAGCACTCAATACATTAAAGTCTGTAGCTAGCCCTTGTACAAGACCAGCACAAAAACATTTTTCTCCTTGTGCTCACAGGTCTTGGATCCAAGCCCCTGTTGTGTTTGTGTGGTACAGCCCTCATTGAGCACCCTTCGACTGAATGAACGGCGTCAGGGCTGGACCAAGATATTTTTGTACCAAGCAGAAAATCCAATATACCCCCAACACACAAATGGTAAATCCGTCACCTGACACTTCACTCTACCTAATGATAGGGCCGGTCCTGTTCGACTACAATAATTCCATACCCAGCTGCATATATTTAAAATTTAGACCCATTTATGTAAAACATGCATAAACCGGTGAAAGCGTGCTGTCCGTTTCCTCAGCAGATGGGAACTCTAAGCACTTAACTTGCACATATTTTTCAATAAGATGACACATGAACCCAGCTCATTCATTATCAGAGATTCTGCTCCATGTCCTATTGCCGTCTGAGATTTGGTCAGTGAGAACTCAAATCAGGGCCTTTTTAGTGGTAGCACTCAGATTGTAGGATGCTTCTCCCAAGAAGCCTGGCTAGCTCCCTCACTGGCAGCTTTGAAACAGGCAGTGAAGACATTCCTGTGAAAATGTTCCAGGTCCACTCTGTTGTTTTTTGCTTATGCTTTGGCTTCACTTCACAAACTCCTTCCAGGATTTGCTGGAGACAGTGTTGCGTCTTTATTTTCTTGTTTTCTATTGGAGCTCTGCTTTGTTTTAAAATTTGTTTTATTATACAGATTATATATTTATATAATAAAAAGGCAGCAGGCCCTTGGTATCCATGGGAATCCATTCTAGGAAACCCCATGGATAATTAAAGCCGCAGGGGAGAATGGTGTGTGGCACTACAACAATGTACATGGGGTCATTCCTGGTCCTCCAGAGGTCATGCGCCTAAGGAGGTCATGCCCGGGAGGTCCTCTGAGGCCCTCAAACCATGGGCTTGGCTGTTCACATCTGCAGATAAGGAAAGCCCACTGGAGGGCCATTTCCTTATGATCAAAATATATCGTAAGCTGCTTGGGGGCGGGGGGTCCCTGAAATGAAAAGTGGCATATAAATATCTCAAATATAATAGGAGGGTGGAAGGGGAGAAGGAATATATGATCCATTGAACATATCCAGCTGCTGCCTACTGAGATTATTATCCACCTAAGTCGGTGTTGTTCCTTGGCAGTGCCTCTTCAGGATTTTGGAATGCTGTCTTTCCCAATCCTACCTGGAGATGTCAACAATAGAACCTCAGACATTCTTCATGCTTGACATGTTCCCTACCACCAAGTTACCACCCTTCTCCAAGACAAAAAAAAAAAAAGTGAAAGGGTAGGAAGGGAAACCCTCCTTTATGACAACAATAAAGAAAAGATGACATCCCAAGCATAACATCTGAAGGGGGGGGGTTGAGTGGGAAGAAAGGTGCTTAAGAGTACTTGACACAGACATAATTAAATCTACCATATCTAGGTCAACTGAGGATGTGGGATTTAATCACCTATGATTTATTCAAAAAAAATTTAACAATCCTGCTTCCATTGACAGCTCCCTAACTCTTATGCTTCCCATAAAATGGTTGATCAGCAAAGCCTGAGCACATATATCATGTATGGATTTTGCTTGGGGGGGGGACCCAAGTTTTTGCTTGGGTCCCCCCCCCCCAAGCAAAAACTAAAAAGAAAAGGCATTCCTTTGGATGGAGAAAAACAGATCAGGCATCTCCCAGTGATGTCAGCAGAGTTGCCTGAGAATTAGAAAAACGATGGTGTTTTACCAACACCACCTAAGCATAATCAATAACAGATAGAAGACTAGGAAATGAAGCAAAAGATCACTGTTGTTTTCTTAAGTCAAGGAACATCAGAAGAACCCTGCCAATCAGACCAAAGGCTTATCTAGTCCAGGATCATGCATCCCACAGCAGCCAACCAGATGTCTCTGGGAAGCCAACAAGCAGCAGATGGAGACCATACCCTCTCTCACCAATGCTCCTATGCATACTTTACATATACAGGAAATCCTATTGTTATTCACAATGCATGGTGGGAGACCTTGTTCTGCCAGATTCCCAGTCCAAGCTCCACCTGGAGAATTATGCCCACTTTTAGCTAATTAGCTACCCTTCTTTCCTCAAAAGTGACCCTGGTTCTGCCTTGCAGTACTGCTGGACCCCACCACCAGGGTAGCTTGTCTGTTTAACCTACAGAGGTCTTCCTTCCTTCCTTCCTTCCTTCCTTCCTTCCTTCCTTCCTTCCTTCCACTACAGCAGCCCCTTGGTCCTCAGCAGGTCTTAGGCACAGCAGCCAAACATCAGTGTCTCCAGTAGTTTCTGCTCCAGCAGCTTCCAAAGTCCATTCACACATCAGCCCATTAGTCCAGTTTGTCCTTCCTCAAGCTTTCCTCCTTCTGCTACCCACACCAAACTCTCCCTTCATCAGGCGCTTTTATGCCTGAGGGCCCTATTGCCTTCAAGTGGCTCCAGCTGTGCAGCACACTCCCTGCAGAATGCCCAAGCCTTCACCCTTAAAGGGGCCACTGCTGATACCACATCTACCTCCTTGCCAGATCTTCCGCAATTCCACTCCAGACCTCATGGCATGGCAGAATGCATGCAGCTGGTCAGAGCTCATGGAGAGAGATCCTGCATGCTTGGAGGATTAGGAGGAGAGGGAGGGACAGACAGAAGCAAAGTGGAGAGACACTCCCACAGGTCTAAGGGGAACAAGTAAAGTTCTGAGACAGGTAGCCTCTGCGTCATCTGCCTCCTGGATACTTTGCCCCTAGTGTCCTGCAGTTGGTTTCTCCACAGGGGATCCATTCCAGGGCCCCCTGCAGATACCAATTTCTGAAGATGATCAAATCCACGGTTGGTCCTCACAGGACCTCCTGGATCTGACCAGAAGTGCCTTCTCAGAGGTGTTATGAGGCACAGGGAGGCGGTGCTCAGAACATCTCCCAGATGCAATCAAAAGACACTTCAGAAGGATGCTTCAGAAGGCCCTACAGTCTTGTCTGGGAGGTCCTATGAGGCCTCAGAGGTTCAGCACCCACAGACACCGGAATCCATAGATGCGGAACCCACAGATTAGGAGGGCCCACTGTGCCTGCTTCCCAACAGACAGGAAACCACAGCAATGCACTTGCCATGTTGGTGGGGTAGTAGAGGGAGAAGGAAAAGCATGTCACTCTCTGAGGAAGGATAAATCAAAATAAAACAGTGGTGCCATAAGTTTTTCAGGCAACAATGCTGGGAGTCAGATGCCTTCTGGCTCAGTGACATGATACTGCCTGCCTGTCTGCACATTGCCACCTCACTTCTGATTTGAAGTGGAGGATGGAAAGTTGGGCTAGTGTCACTTCTCTACTACAACTCTCATTGTCCCCATTCTCTTGCAATCCGCCAGGACTTTACAGAATCCATAGATTAGCTCAGTGGTTCTCGAACGTTTCCGGTTTGCGCCTCCCCTGATCCTTGGCTCCCCATTACAACACCTCAACTCAGTTACCCCCAAAATGGGGATGAAGGTGTTATAATTATACACTAGAAACAAGGCTGCCAGCACTCTGAGGCTGCAATCCTAACTACACTTACCTGAGAGTAAGCCCCATTGAACAAAATAGGACTTACTTCTGAGTAGACCTGGTTAGGCTTGTGCCCTGAGTTTGTTAGCAACACACTTGGAGGGTTTTGGAAAGAGGGTGGGAGAAGTGATGAATTTGCTGGGGGAGGGGAAGACTTTGTTTTGTGTGTATCTGCTAATTGCAAACTGATGCAAACTGAGACCTAGAGACTGTTTGGCTGGAATCCTAACCCCACTTTCCTGGGAGTAAGTTCCATTGAATACAACAGGACTTACTTCTGAGTAGACCTAGCTAGGATTGTGCCTTTTGTCTTACAATAGCAGCCAATAGAGTACCCCCTTCCCAAAAAAAAAAAAAAAAAAAAAAAAAACAGGAGGCAGGAGGAAAAAGGGGAATGGCTTAAAAGGAATGGGGATTTTTTATTTTTAATCAATTTTTGGAGACAAAGCCATCAAGAGTGGCTTTTTTTCTTTTTTGAAGGGGGAGGAAAAAGAGAAAGGTGAGGATCCTGGGTTAAGCTGGCATAGACCCCAAGCCTATGTAGGTCTACTGAGAACTAAGCCCCATTTGAATCAATGGGGCTTACTTCCAGGAAAGTGTGGAAAGGATTGCAGCCACACCCAGCAACTCACCCCAAAGTAGATGGGGGCTGCTCATACACACACACCCAACATGCAGATGCCACCCCTGTTCCCCCCAGGCAAGATGGAGGGATGCAGGCTGGGGCATTTGGACACCCCCCCCCCACTAGGAGCAGGCTGACTCACTCCTTCCCAGGCAGCCTCGACCAATCCCAGGATGCCCAGGGCGAGGGGCACACTGGGAAATGTAGTCCTTGGGGTGAGGTTGCACATGGAGAGAGCTCCATGATGAGATGCTGCACCTCTGCCAATGCCCAGCTAGCCTTCTCTCCCATCTCCCCCCACCATGTTTCACATGCCCTCCCAGCCTCACAATGCCCCACCCACCTCGTTTACAGCTGCAGAAAAGCAGCAAGTCAGCAGGCAACACGTGCAGCTGAGCAGCTGCTGGCCACCTCTCTCCCTCTCACCAGATGCCTGGCGAGGCTCCTGGAGGCTAGCCACACCTCACCAGGGAGGGGGGGCACACAGATTGAATACCTCAGCATTAGCTGGTCCACATTCACAGGTGAAGGAAATAGTCAACGTGACACTTGCAATATTATTGCTGACATACAAGCAATATTTCCCCTGGGGGCTGGGGATAAGAATAGGCCCTCAGTTTGGCTGTACTTGTCGTAAGAGGCGACTAAACAGCCACAGGGTAGATGGGACTCGTCAGCCTGGGAAGGCAGCTCATCTGAGAGAAGGAAAACTCTGATCCCAAACCTCCACTGCCTTGTGGTTACATCCAGTTATGGAAAAGGTTTCAGGAGTCAACCTCGAGGCAAAATCCGGAGCCGGAGTCCCTGAGGCAGTTCATGGCTGAACACAGTCATGTTCTGGCAACTCCTGCGACGCCGCTGGAATCAACCGTATTGGCCTCTGCCTTTCCATTGGACCATTTCAGCGACATGGAGAGGGGGGATTTGCTACATGGGTAACAGCCTATCCTCCATACCTACTTTACCCAGGCTTCGCGCACTGGAGAGGACACTCTGTTCCAGAACCACCATTCAGAGCGTGACACCATAGTCTTCCGCGACTGAAGGATGCCAACATGTTACAAGCAATATTCAGGCTTGTATCAAGCAAGAATCTGTTGTCTCTCACCGAGAAGCATTTGACAATGGAAGATCAGCACGAGTCTAAAACATGCTTCCCTCCCGGGAGAGTAGTAGACTATAAAATACTAAATAGGTTTATATCCTAGTGTAATACAGTTGCTAATGCATGTTTCCTGACTGGCTTAATACAATATGAAGCCATCCAAGCTGTCCCGCGGGTCTCATAGAACTCACTAGACATGCCACTGCAAAGATGCTTCTGCTCTGGTTGGTAATCTGCATCCACCCAATCAACCAAGTGGGATTGGAGGACAATGTACCCTTGCAATTTTCAGCTTGGAGTGAAAGCTTATTTCTATACCCAGCATGTAATTAATCTGTGGAACTCCTTGCCACAGGATGTGGTGATGGCATATGGCCTGGATGCCTTTAAAAGGGGATTGGACAAATTTCTGGAAGAAACTTCCATCACAGGTTACAAGCTGTGATGGGTATGTGCAACCTCCTGATTTTAGAAGTAGGCTACCACAGAATGCCAGATGCAAGGGAGTGCACAAAGTTGCAGGTCTCTTGTTGTCTTGTGTGCTCCCTGACGCATCTGATGGGTCACTGTGAGATACAGGAGGCTGGACTAGACTGGCCTTTGGCCTGATCCAGCTGGGCTCTTCTTATATAGGGAATCTTCTCCCACTATTAGCAGGGCAGAAAAATAATAGTGTCAAAATGTGACACTTTCAAAAATAAAATAAAAATTCCAACCATTGGCATGCATGGGATTCCCAACATGCAGTCAAAGAAGGAATCGGTGAGGGAAATTATTTCTGCTATCTAAACAATAGAGATAGAGCCTCAAAACTCTGTCCCAGAGCAAGCAAAGGTTTTCATTTAGCAGATTTCATTTCCCTCTGCTACCAGGATCCACTAGATATAATAGCCTGTGCCGACATACTTTCATTTTCCCATGGAAACCTGGCTCATTCTTGAATTCTTGCTGTCTCTGCATCCTGACATGATGCACCACTTTTTAACCTTTTCAGCAACGCAGAGACATTACAGCATTCTTGTCAAAATGTCTGGTCTACCAAAAAACAAATAAATAAAAAAAACCATTGCTCTGATGTCTTCCTTTTCAGAAATAATTACATGGTGCCTTGAAAATATTGTCCTGCTTATTATTTTAGGGAAGGAGAGGGAGAGGTGACAATAAAATCAATGGAAGACAATTCCTCAAAGTCTTGTGCCATGTTGATGCCTCTGCATATCTCAGGAGGTGCCAGGTGGTTCCACGTTGGTGTCCCGACTTGTCCAGTGCTACTCTTTTTTCTCCAAAGGTTCATCACATTAACCCCGTATTGGCTGAGCCCCTGCTAGCCTAAAAAGTGTGTTGAACTCTTCATGGTGCATCAACGTGCCATTTCTTTTAATTGCAATTTATTTTTTTTAAGGGGATCGACCAAGCATCGATCAGTAGGTGTGTGATGAAAGAACTTGGCCCCCGCTGCCTATGACCAGCAGCTATGTTTTCCCAGCGATTCCACAGGAGTCAAAAACTCAACAAAGCGGATCGCGGATGCTGTAACGGGAACACGCTGCTCATGTCTGTGACCACTGTATGCAAACCTTGGCATTAGTCACCGCCGGGCTGCCTCTGACAGCCCTGAAGTGAGGGAGATTAATGCGAGGCAGGGGTACTTTATTATTGTCATTCTGTTCTTTCACACTCTGCCTCTGACTTTCAATTTTGCTCCAGAATTAATTGTCTGCTCCTTACAGTATGACTGATGTAGAGGGATACAAGCAACAGAGGCACCTGGTTCTGGCCTTGACAATCTGAACTCACCACAGGAGGATGTATTGTTGTATGGTCAGATTCGGGGACAGTCAGGCATCTTTCAAAGGACTCAGCCAATGTTGCTCGCCGCTTCAATCAGATTTGACGGAAGATTATCCAGTTCTAAGAACGTTGTCCTCCCCCCCCACACACACACACACACACCAACCCACCCACCACTGACCTCTTTTCTGGTTGTGATGCAAAAGAACTCCCCAGCATCATTACGTAGTACTAATCCATGTTATCATGACTGTTTTCTTTACAGCATCATACAATGTCTTTCATTTCTGAGTTTGCTTGTTTTGTTTTAATGTTGGAGGGTCTGTAAATTAATAATGTAGCCAAGTTTAAATCTCTCTCTCTCTGACTTAAGCATTGTTGGGAGAACGTTATATACAGTATCTCTGATAATAAAAAATGCATGACTATGTACGTCTGTATCATTTACTATTTACAACCTTTAAGAGTGCCGAAGCAAATTACTTTTAAAAAGTAAGACAAATATTTAAAGATCCCGTATCTAAACTGGAATGTCTGACTGTATATCAGGTTTAAAATGATCTGCTATAAAGGAAGATCAAAGAACATCTTTACTAGGGAATTGAAGCCTGGGATTTTAGAATGGAAAAATAAAATAAAATGCTCGCCTCCTCTCTGTTTGAACTGTGAATCTATTTTTTTTTTTTTTATAAGATTAGCCCCAGTGAGAAAATGATGTAGCACCTTGGTCTTCAGCTGGTGCGGTGGGACCCACAAGCGGGGAGCAGCTCAAGCTACGATGGGTCATGCTAATGCCTTCACACCTGCCATAATTCTACTCACCTTAAAAAGACATAAGCAGGCATTTTATGTGTAACAGTTGAGAAAACATGTTCTACACTTCCAGGGATAGCCATGTTCATTGGTTGCCACAAACACAACAAGGAGCCCTGTAACATCATAAAGACCAAACTGTAGCTCCGACTGTGACTTGCAGCTGAATCCTATCCAGGAAAGGGGAGCAGGGCTTTATGACAGCAGATGAGTCTTCCATTGTCATAAAATGAATGCCATTTTGCAAGCGCTGCCACAACGGGTAGACTAGACCACTGCCACTAGACCCCACTGTGTCTGAAGGAAAACGCAGCAGTGGGGTGTTGGGGCAAAATGGGATGGGGAAGAGGGGAAGGACTGGGAGGCAGTGGAAAAGGGTGGATCCAGCAGCAAGGCACATCCCGAATGCTGTTGAAAATCACTGCTGTACATTAAAGAAGCTATTCCTATTGATAAGTTAGTTTTCAGAAACACAATCCAGGATGGAAGCAGTACACAGGTGGCCTGTGACCTCAGAAATCACGATTAACCTACAAATCTCATGTAGCGTGGATAACAAAACAGTGGAGTGAACATGAAGCATCTTAATAGGTAACACTGTTTCCCATTAATGTCCTTTTCTTTCCTTATTTTCTTTTTTTTTTTTTTTGGCAAGGACTTCAGGTACACCTTCCTCGGACACGCTGCCTGAATATGCAATAAATCTCTGGAGCTTTATCTCATCTCCAGCTCCAGTATGATCATGGAATTACGTTAAAGGGTACAGAAGGCCAAACTACCTTCCTAGTGTATACCAGAGAGAAAATTACCACCACTCGAGTCCAGGAAGATCTAACTTCATCAGGTTAATGATTTATCACAGCACAATGGGCAAAAAAAAAAATTGAACAATCACTGGTTGCTTTTTATGGACAGAGGTAACTTTTCCCATGCTGCTTTGCATATACTCCCACCACTTAGTGGATTATAGCAATATTTCTCCACTTCCCAAAGTTATCGCTGAGATCCAAGGCAGATGTTCAGCAGAATCCACCCGTGTAGCTTTTCACCTGACATGTACCGTTTACAGACATAGGAGAAGGTGAATAGGAAGGTGCAGAACCTTCCTTAGTGATTTCAGTTGCTTTGTTTGGCTGCCCTTGGAAATGCCCAGGCGTATCCCCATCAGGAGAACCCCAGATTTTGATGTGGAAATGCTCTTCAAACCGAAGTGTGACTAATGGCCCTGGTGCCTGGGGCAGAGACACCACAACATCACATCATCGTGTGACATCACTTCCAGGTTTGACCGAAGATGGAGGCGGCACTAGCCGGTGGTAATATGCCTACAGCTCCCCATCCCTTCTCCTGGGGAGGCTCCCCCTTGAAGGGGGAGCTGCCAAAGGAGAAGGAACAGGGGTGGCAGCCAGATCATAAAGCAGCTGTCACCAGCACCACCTCCTCTGTGACTTCTGGATTCTCCGCAAGTCCAGGATCCAACCACAGTGATGCTGCAGGCTGGTGAGCAGACCTCTGGCATTTTGTTTTGTACTTTACAGTAGGGGGCGCTTTTTCCACCAAGAAAAAAATTATGCTGCCCTTGGCATAGCCTCCAGGGCAGGTACTCCTCAAGCTCTGCCCTTTCTACGCCTCTGGCTTCAAATGTCACTTGGTGTGAACTTTTGGGATCAACTCTAATATCTGACTATTGGGCTGACCATCACAGGCAGTGAGGGAGAAGTGTAGACCCATTTAAGGGAGAGAAAATCTTTTGGATGATTGAGGGTACCATTGCTGGACGAGTGAAGGACAGGCATGAGAAACAAGTACTGAGAAGCAGGGAGGGTGAGACCATGGAAGGCTCTGATAAAATAAAACCAGCCTAGTCTTCTGCCCTGCCCTGTCAGTTCTCTTCGGGCAGAGTGTTTCTGTTATGAAGGATCATTCAAATGTGTAACCCCTGCTAATCCCTTCCCACTCCTCTGCAGCCACCCAAAGTCAGGGCCTTTGAGAGGAGGGTTCAAGGGGTACATCGTACCTGGACCTAGGATCAAAAGGGGGGTCCGGGAGCCAAAGGGGACAAGGATTAGTATAGTGGTTTGGGAGTTGGACTTAGATCTGGAAGATCCAGGTTCAAAACTTCGCTCAGCCATGAAGCTTTCTGTGTGACCTTGGGGTCAGTCACCATCTCTCAGCCTCACCTACTTTGCAGGGTTGTTGTGAGGACAAAAAGGGAGGAACTATGTGCACCACCCTGAGGAGGAAGGGCAGTTGATGAACATAAATGGAAGGCCTGGGAGCCAAATTCACATTTGAAGGGAGAAGGGAAGGGGCCCAAAAGACACATTTACCCCCGATACAATTCCTCCCAGTGACTCTACCAGAAATGGCACCTTCCCCAAACAATCTTCACCCCTTGATTCTGTTGTTTATCCAAACTGACCCTGACTCTTCCACTTGAAAGGGAAAGGTGGGCAAGAAAAACCCACTGTAATATCCTTCAAACCTGACATTAAGTATTCAACTGTTACTTAAGCAAAGTGCGAGCAATTAAATTAATCAATCTTCCCAGCCATGTACTGAACAGATGTTCGATAAATCCTCCTGCTCCTGGTGTTGTGAGGGAGAAGGAAGTCCACTTTTAGCTGTCCTTCATCGGTGACATGCCTCAGCCCGTCCTTTTAAGAAGGCCTCCTGGGCCACTGTCAAGGCAGTTCTGCTGTGTTGTTTCTTTATTATAAATAACAACAGGCCACCTGGTCTACCTGCAGTACCTGGAAGCTGAGGTTTAATGATCCTTCAGGCTACATCCTCTGCTCTCTCCTGATCCCCGATAATGGGACTGATGGGAACGGCAGAGGAGTGACGGATGGCATTGACAGATGACTCCAGACAAACATGTGCTGACAACTAGTGAATATGGGGCAGTCTTGCAGAAAGATCAAGGTAAAACTACTTGCTTGACTTTGAAAGTTTTTTTTTATCCCCTCTATGAAAAAACAACAATCCAGTAGCTTAATAGGTCTTTGGTGGGTGGTTTCCAACCCCCTCCTTTAATGATAAGGTGTTCTTTCCTCTCTCTTTCAGATAGGATTTTATTTCATTCCACTTCTCAGATGAGATCAAATTTTATAAAGCATAATCTGACAACATGGAAAAAAAGGGAGCACAGTTACTTTACCTGGAAGGAATCAGTAACACAACTGCATATTATAAGAGCTGAACTCTGATAGCCAGGATGGTATAGTGTTTGGGAGGAAGAGCTAGGTTCAGCTTCAAATTCCTACTCAGCCACAAAGCTTCCTGGGTGACCTTGGAGTATCTCTCAGCCTCATCTACCTCACAGGGTTGCTGTGAAGACAAAAGGAGGGGAGGAACTATGTACACCAGCCTGAGCTCCTCAGAGGAAGGGCAGTATAAAAATGAGAAAAATAAACATACATGTACGGTTTGACCTGTACACACTGTGAGTTCCAAAGCCAACACATGGCCACCACAGATAGGCAAACCAACTCTTAAAATGAAGCATGTGGGCAGAAGAAGGCAGGTACTTTCCCCCACCACCAATCAGCCATTTGTTATAACTACTTAACCCTCATGGATCAGCCAGCCTTACTTTTTATATGCTACCATTCTAAACATTGTTCATGCTCACTTACAATAAAACATCACAATATACAATAACAAAATGGAAGGAAAGAAAGAAAGATTATACAAGTTTGTTGAAATATAACGGTCTTTGGGCGCAATCCTGGCTTCCCTGCTCCAGCGCAGGTTCATTGGGTGCAGCGGCTCAGCCACGGGCAAGGGGAAGCTCTTCCCCTTACCCCTGGGTAAGGCCTGTGTGCCCCAATGGGTCTCCTCAGAGGTGGAGGTGGCGCAAGTTCTCTGGAGGTGGCGCAAGTCCGAGGACAGCAGAGCAGCTGGGAGCCGCTCCGTTCTCTCTGGGGATGGGGGTTGGCATCCAGCATAACCGCCGGGTCCCAGCCCTGCCCCCGGCTCCCTGTGCACCCACCCCTGGGGCCGCCTTCCCCCCGCCCTCCCCCTGCCCAGAAATCCAAGGGGATTGGACAAGTTTCTGGAGGAAAAATCCATTACGGGGTACAAGCCATGATGTGTATGCTCAACCTCCTGATTTTAGAAATGGGCTATGTCAGAATGCCAGATGCAAGGGAGGGCACCAGGATGAGGTCTCTTGTTATCTGGTGTGCTCCCTGGGGCATTTGGTGGGCCGCTGTGAGATACAGGAAGCTGGACTGGATGGGCCTATGGCCTGATCCAGTGGGGCTGTTCTTATGTTCTTATGTAAAATGACTGAACTTTTGGTCTAGTCTAGCAGGGCTCTTCACAATGTGCCTTTGAGGACTGGCTGTAGCTAATCCAGAAGGTCCCAGGTTCAATCCCTGGTGTCTCCAAGTAGTGCAGAGACACATTCTGCCTGAAACCTTAAGAGCTACTGACTTAGCTGAACCAATTTTCTAATTCAGTATGAGGCAGTTTCTTAATGTCCTTCCTATGATGATCCCTGAAAGATGCTGCCAATCACTGTGGATAAAAATGACCCACGCAATCAAAGAGAGTTTGATATATTCTTAAGCTTCTTACAACCTTGCCATCATCAACTCCAAAATTTGGTCTTCAGAAACCTCCATTCTTAAATAAGATGTAAATGTACAGTGGGCCCTTCTTATCCATGAACCCAGCATTCATGGATTTCAGTATCTGTGCGTGCTGAGACTGTGGCTGGAGGGCCTCAGAGGATCTCCCAGATGTGACAGGAAGGCACACCCAGTTCAATTCCGAGATTTCTGGTCGCATCCAGGAGGCCCCTTGAGACCCTCCTGCTGTGGATTTAATTATCCATGGAATTCTGTATCAATGGGGGTGGTGGTCCTGGAACAGATCCCCCATAAATACCAAGGGACCACCGTATACACCTTCAAAAAAACAACAAAAACCGATTGGTTATTAGCAAGCTTATCTGGGAACAAAGGTCCCACCATATTGCAAACCAAATTCATTCATTAACACCACCTTAAAGTCTCACATAGTAGCAGCCAACTCTGGAATCCAGAGGAATCTCATCTTGATAACTTTCTACATGTTAATATCAACTGCAACCAAAACGAGTCGACTGACATTCAGATGTAATTGTTAAAATCCCTCCACCTCAGATATACAACTTCAACCTTTTGAATGCTGCCATTCCATATATGGACTTTATCCACATTTTAATGAGGCTTTAAAATCTCCAAGATTAAGCTGGTATTTTATGTAGATCTGCTGGCTTTTTTATGATATCTTGACATGTTGTACAACATTTGCGACTACATCGATCCTTATAAATTCAGCATCTATATATATTCATGAAAAATATATCCTCCTACTCGGGCGGCCCCCCTCCCTCTCCTGCATTAAGCACATGGCATTATAACAAGGATATGGGTCATATATCTTTCCCCCTTCTTCCTCTATCATATGTCAACAAACAGGTGTCATGGGAATGCTCACACATTGTCATGAAACTTAGCCACATCTTTTCTGACAAAAGCCCCTTCCCTACACTCCGTCACACTCACGCTTGACTGAGAAAAAGCAAATATGAGTAGACTCTGCTCACAGTGACTGAGGTCACTAGCTGGGCTGGCTGGACTATAGGAGATTACCCTAGTAGATTACCCTAGATTACCCTAGTGGAGGAGGGTCCTTAGGCATGGGGCCCAATTGGAGCAATTGATTCAATTGGCTTAAAGCCAGTCCTGCAGGATGGCTTGCATAAAAGGGAAGGCAAATTGGAGGAGAGTTTTGAAAGAAGGAAGCAACTTGAAAAGGAGGAATGGAAAGGAGGGGACGCCATTTGATGCCGAGCTTCAGGTAGTCATATGCTGTGGGCTGCCTCCAGTCATTAGAGAATGGAACCCTTTGATTCAGCTTGGACAGGCTTATCCACATTGACTGAAAGAAGTACTCCAGCATCTCAGTTGTGTGTGTGGGGGGATGGGGGAAGGTAGTCTTTTGTAGCCCTAACAGGAGATGCCAGGAATTGAACCTGGCACCTTCTGCACAGCAGCATAGCCAGGGATGGGGACATCATGATGTCATGTGGCATCGTCACATCACTTTCAGGTTTGGAGGAGAACGCAGGTGGCTTTGCAATGTGACTGGTGCCCCCTGCCCCCATTCTTTTTCCAACAGCTTCCTGGCCAACTCCTGACTTTTGCCAAGCTGCTGCAGGCCCCCAAGCAAGCACAGGCTTGGCAGAAGCTGAGAGTTGGACAGGAAGCTGCTACTCAGTGGCACTCCCCCTTCAAGTGGCATCCAGGACACGCATCCTACCTGCAATATCTTAGATATGCCACTGCTTCTGCATTGAAAGCACTCAGCTACAGCCCTTCCCCTGATGGGCATTGTGCTGTGCCTTAAATCCAAACTGTAATCATGGCAGTGTGGTCTCTTCACTGCCCTTTTCAGTGCTCTCTTTGGGTTTAGGAGAAAGAGAAAGAAAAATGACCCACGCACGGTTCTCTCACACCTGGGACAGTTATACATCTTCATGCCCTCATGTTTGCCGGATTGTAAGAGACAAGCCTTCCCCATGTTTCTTTGTGCTGTTTCCTGCTTTTAATCTGAAACAAATGATTGCAAAGGGGGGAAGGTGGAAGCTGGGGAGGGGACGGGAGGGAGAAGCATGATCACCTTGGTGAAGCATCAGGAGTATTAAAAAAAAAAGGGAGAAGAAAGGGTCTATGGGCAAATTCATCTTCTCCTGCTACAATCAATCTCTCACCTAAAGAAATACACAATAACTAGGCAGGAAGGTTTAAGATTTATAGCCCAGAAACATCTACACTGACCAGCATATACCTAGCCTTCTTGGCTTTCCTCCTTGCTGGAATGGCTCTTTCGAATACTTACAATGATATACTGTCTCTCCCTACTGTTTTACAAGTACATTAGCTTTATTTAATGAGATCTCTGAGTAATTTAACAGATGTATATAGGACATAAGACTAGGAAACTCTTGCTACTCACATACTTTTGCCAAGGCAGCTCATCTGAGCCACTGCATTATATTATTGGAATTTGGGGGGAAGTTTTAACAATGATTTTTTAAATGGACAGACCATTTCATAATCGGCGACAACATCGCTATGTCCACAATTACTTGTAGCTCCACTGAGCTTCCTCCCGCTCCTTTCTTAAATAGGTCACACACAGTTTCTTGAGAAAGCCTCAAAACTATTTACGTATTTTCAAGTCAGAGAGAAACTCCAAGAGGAATCGATCTGGAAGGCTTCCTTTGCTGTACAACTTCATGTCTACATTATTACAACCCAAGCAAGAGAAAAATAGATCCACTGTTGAGGAAAAACATCCCCAACAGTGGGGATGTTACCAAATTCCTCTCATAATGAGACATATGATGGAACACATGGTTCCAGACCCCTCCCACTCCCCAGGGAATCAGATTTTATAAGATACGAATATGTCTGTGGATTCTATGCATTCGGTACATTTGCAGAAAAATACATATTTAAATGCACGCTTTACAATGTATTTTTGCACCTACTATTTAGATAGGAAGTATATGAAATACCTGAGGGTTTTTAGAAGAAGATAATACAATGGACATCATAGGAAACTGTGTGATGTTCAGATGGAACAGACACAGAGATATGCATCCTAGGATTTAGTTGCAAAGGAGATACATGATTCTCCTCTAAAGAAAAATATACAATTGGCTTCCTATTGAGAGCTAGAGTGTTGTAATGGCTAAGGGTCAAAAGTACCTGACTCAAAAAGTGCCATACTTCCATCTTCCGCTTGTTAAAAGGAGCACCAACCTGGATAGGGGCAGTGGTTAGGATGGGGCACAACCAGTCCATCCATGAAGTGAACACTGCAGCTCATGTCAAGCAGTGGGTTTTAGGGAGCATCAAAGAGACACAGGGTGACCTTCACTCTGAGTCTGTTGCCACCTCTCTCCAACCTTCTACGGACAGAGCCACTCTGCAGTGAATCAGGAGGTAGGAATCTATTTCCCTTCTCCTTTACCTTGCTCCTCCTTCTGCATACTATCTTTTTAAACAAAACAGGAAGTGTAAGCTCATGCCGGTAGGGCTGCTAGCAGTTCCCACACTTCCTATTTTGTTTAAAGGGACCGCATGTGGAAAGAACAAGGTGCATGGACAGGTGGCTGAATCTCCATCTCCCACCCGGGTTTTTGGAGGGTTACATGCAGCAGCGGCAGCTGCAGAATTTTTGCCAGCATCAAGCAACACTGGGACTTAAGTTGAACATGTGTGTCTTTGCTCCCCATTCTGTTTTAGTGAGTAACCCTCGTCCTCTGCTGCTGTCTTCCATTAGGTTGAAGCTGCCACTGGCATTAATGGCAGCATTCCACTTCGGGCAAATAGCTCCTTTGGGGTGATTTTCTATAGCAGTGTGGTGCAAGAGGTTCACTCTAGCCACTCTAGTGAGGAAAAAATTGGTTGAAACCTTCTGGTGGCTATGAACTCAGGCCTTAGGATAAACCATAGGCTCCCACTGATCTTCCCATCAGGGACAGAAACCTATTTTGTGCTATGAAATATCACTCTGCAGGTCTTGTGGCTATAACTTTTGCCTTTTGGCTGTTCGACAGAGTAGAGAGATTTCACCACAGTTTGTTTCACTAATTGATATGTAACATGATGGCATTATTCGAAAATATCAAGATTTAAAAAATTTTGGGCAGTACTGATGTCACTCCTGTGTGTGTTACCTGGTGCGGGCCACACCTTCTGAACCCCTAGTGATGCCACTGGTCCTGGGGTGCAGATGTCAAGTGCATCTTGACAAGAGGAAAAAAAGTCAACATGGCTAGCAATTCTGCTCGGATAGGTTTTTAAAAAGGTATTAGGGGTAAATGACAATGGTAATAAGCTCAGATTACTAATTAATGATATGAAATGAATGATGAAATGGAATTAGGACATCACCTTTCTCTTTTTGGAAAAAACATTATCATGAAAAGGGAGGTGTCATTTTTATAAAATGGATGAACTGGACACAGTTTTTCCACTGCCCTATGACCTGTCTGTACAACAAGAGTCTCTTAAGCAAATAAGAGATAGTAGGATGCAGTGTCCCCTGTACATACCTTTCCACCTTGCTTCTTTTAAGTGGCTTCACAGCTGTAGATTCAATAAATGACTGCAGAGGAACTCAGCGATTCCCAATTTCTCCCAGTGTGCTAATTGAAATCAGCCACAGTTGTTTATTTTTTCTTTCGTAAGTAATGCATGGTCTCATTAAACAAAAGGTTTGCTTCGGATATAAATGGACCTGTTCTTTAAAACGCTTCTTTAATTTTTGTTTTAAGCCTAAAAAGCAAATCGCCATGTTTACCATTTACTATTCCAGCAAACTGCTCTGTGTCCTTTTTACTTCTAGGATATTGTATTAACCTTGAATTAAACCATAAACTACAGATACAGCACATCTACACATTTTTTTCCCCACACCAAAATTTGGGGCATTTTCAACATGATGCACGACACAGATTGATCTCATGGTCAGAACAGAATTGCTTGCATAACTGATCTAGATATGCATATTTAGCATGAGATTAAAGAGCCTGCATTGTATCTCATATGCTACTAATAGTTACGGGTTACTAACGAGGACAAGGCTATGGCATAAAGGCACATGATACCGCTGCATTGCTGCACCTAAGCAGCTCCTGGTATGGCTAGAGTGTAGACAGGAGACCAAATGGGGAAACCCATATAAGCTAAAATTGTGTCCATGATGGAAGACAAATAGTGTCTACCTGTACTAAATAAACAGCCCATCCTTCTGGAATTAGTGTTAATGAAACACTAAAAATGCACATGTAAAAAATGCACATGGAGCTTTACACAGAATAAGAGGTTAGATCCTGGCCCTGAGGAGCTTACAATCTTTGCAGAGTTGAAGAAGATAACAGAGGAAGAGGAGAGAAATGGAGGCAAGAGAAAGGGACATGATGTGCTATTGTTTTAGTTGCACAAGCAAAGGAGCTGTGCCAACAGTTTCATATATATATATATATATATATATATATATATATATATATATATATATTCAGGGCTTTTTTTGTAATGAAACGCACCGGCACCTTTTTTTCCCCCTCCTCTCTGCCCCCACCTTTTTTCCCCCCTGCCTGCACCACCCCACCCCCTTTTTTCCCACCTTGCCCCCACCTTTTTTTCCCCTGCCTGCACCACCCCGCTCTGCACTGCTGGCTAGGGAGGGATTTGAACCTCCAACCTTGTGCTCCACAGCCCAGCACTCTCTCCATTAGGCTATAGGAAAACCTGTTGTCAAAGTGTTCAGAACTAATATATAAGGTCTTCAGCCCAGCTGGTGGCTATCAGTGCCTCAAGTATTAGTTCCAAACACTTTGAATCAAAGACCTCTGGTGGCTCAGTGGTTAAATTATAGGTCTTTGCTTGGGGTTCAAATCCCACTGAGGAATATTTTTTTTTTTTTTTAAGGTGGGAAGGTGCTCCATGGCTGCAAAATATAAAGGTTGGTTGCTAGTTGCCAAAAGGGGGGCCAGTTGAGGCTGCAAAACTCCTCAAAGTTCAGTCCCAGGCAGGCTCTTTTTTTAACTTTTTTTTTTTTTTTAAGTTCCAGTTAGGACTTAACCCACAGTTAAGCTCCTGGAGTGAGCCCCCTGCTGGAGGCTGTGGGTTAAGTCCTACCTGGGACTTAAAAAAAAAAAAAGTTAAAAAAAGAGCCTGCCTGGGACTGAACTTTGAGGAGTTTTGCAGCCTCAACTGGCCCCCCTTTTGGCAACTAGCAACCAACCTTTATATTTTGCAGCCATGGAGCACCTTCCCACCTTAAAAAAAAAAAAATTATTCCTCAGTGGGATTTGAACCCCAAGCCTCTGGCTCCACAGACCTATAATTTAACCACTGAGCCACCAGAGGTCTTAAGTTCAAAGTGTTTGGAACTAACACTTGAGGCACTGATGGCCACCAGCTGGGCTGAAGACCTTATATATTTGTTCTGAACACTTTAACTACTGTATAGGCTTTCCTATAGCCCAATGGAGAGAGTTTCCTATAGCCCAATGGAGCACCTCCCCACCTAAAAAAAAATGGGGTGATTCACTCCAGCTGTGGCAGGAGTGCTTTTGCTACCAGGGATCTCACACGGGATGGACGTGTGTGTGTGTGTGCGTGCGCGCGCGCGCATGTATAAAAGATGGTTTAAAAATAAATAAATAAATAAAAAGTTGTGAGTTCCTGCACCTATTTTTTTACAAAAAAAGCACTGTATATATTCCAGAGGAATCCGTTGTGCATTCACGCTGTGCTTCTCCTTTATACACTTAAATTTGACTTAGCATCATTACAGACAATAGGGCTATTATTACAAATTAACTTGTAAATGTGTACAATCTGTGTACATTTATTCACAGTTATGCACACATAGCCCCAGTTCAGATGACATTCTTCCCTCCCAAACCCATCTCACGCATTAAATGAGGTGTATGCTCATGGTGAACACACAACAACCCTTCCCATACTTTTTCCACGGCTTTTTAAAAATTTCCCTAATCATGTATGGCAGATTTCCCCAAAGTGTGAAGTGCGGCTCTCAGGGGTGGCGCAGGATACCAGCCACCCATCAGTGAGACCACAACATAATGCTACTGGCAGCAGTAGGAGGCTCAGCGGGCAGAGCTTCAGTGCGTGAAAATCGCGTACTTGAAAAAGCCCACCAGCCCACCATGACTGTTTTACCACTGCTTGTAGCATCACATTTGATCACAAACACTAGAAGTAACAGGTGATGACATCATCGGCAGTTACTTCCTGGAGTCATGTGCTGTGTCATGGACTGCTAAGTCTGGGAAGCACTGATGTAGGGGGATGGTTTGTTTGAACTACCCCACCTTACATATGTTGTTAAACCTTTGTTTATAGATGAGGACTTTGTCCAAACTGTCCCCCTCCACACCATTAGAGAGATTTAAAATGAAAGCAGGAGAAGTCAAAGGAGGGCCACAACCAGCAAACACTGTGAATCCATATATAATTTAACATGTGGGGCTGATTCAGGGGTTAAAATATTTTCCAAGCTGGCTCAAAATGCATGGAGTTACATCAGTGATTCCCAAACTAGCAGTTCCCTTGACCTCCTGGGCCTTCGGCTGTGGCTCACCATTAGAGCTACAATTCTATTCATTGTACAGGGTGGTGGATTTTTTGCAAGGATTCTGTGGCTCCCCTGGCTGGTTTCCACAGCTCCCCAGGGAGCCACGGCTAACGGTTTGGGAACCACGGAGTTACACAATCAACAGCCTATATGTGAATGATCTCGTTCATGGTTCACTTTTAAAATGAAAATGTGTACAGTCACATATGTACATATACATGTAGCGTTTATGATTTGGGTCCCTTTAACCGTGGGTTAAAAGCACTGTAAAAAATGAAAAAAAAATGTGATGTATTATGTGAATAGCCCTAATACCACTTTTCACTTTCTGGCCATTTAACCTCACCATATTTTTTTTGTTCTCATTTTCTGTACTCATGTATATTCACACCTACCAATTGAGTTCACACTCCATGCATCTGATGAAGGGGCCTGTTCTCCGCAAAGGTTTATGCTACAATACATTTCCAAAATATCTACCTCTTTAGATGTTACTACCAGAAAATTGCTGGAGATGTCCCAAGAAACTCCTGCTTTTCCTCCTGCCCTGGTCATTTGCCTACCATCTGCTTGAAACCTTGATATAACCTTGAACATTACTTGATATATTGGATTGTACAAAAAATGCATTTGCCTTACATGTGCCACTGGATTCTTGGTTATATATGTGAAAAGTTGCCAGATCAGGAGGCTTTCAGAAAATCTTTTCAAATCAAATGTTGCCGATTTAACCATGGAAATATCAAATTCTAAACCAAAAACACAAGCTCCACAGAACTATTTGCTAACCCAAGAACTTGGGAGTATGGAAATGAAACAGGAGTACAAAAGGGGGGGGTGCAAGCCAATAGTGAACAAATCCCTTGTATGAAATTTCATTCATTGAGAGCTATATGTTAAGTTGTATTTGTTTAATGAGAATGACACTCGAAAGATGTATAGAACATGCCAGATACCCAGTACCAATGCGTTCTGGGAAAAAGATAACATCAGGAAAATCTGACCATTCACTTTGTCTTATAGCCAGACGTCTCTATCTACTGGTTCTTCAGGGGATTATAAATGAGAGGGCAGAAGGAACAAGGAGGAAAAAATAATGAAACACACACGCACATACACACAAAGAAAAATTATAACATGGCCGACCTAAGCATAGCCAGATTTATTGACCTCACAACTACATAATCAAGCAAAAGTTATCACAGTGGAAAACTTTTAACCAAGGCAAATGATCTTAAATAACAAGGGAGTGCTGGAAAATTTACAGCACTTTTAAGATATGCAAATTGAATGCAAGGTATAGACATAAAGGTAATTAATTGTAAATCTAAGAATAATGTTTCTTTGTCAGGCCTGTCTCCATGTTGCGGAATACATTCTAATGTGCCTTAACTCTGAACATTTCTTAACGGCGGGTCTAATTATAAGATGTTCAGAATTTCAAAATAGCAGTTATTCTTATCATTTAATATAGCTGTGGTAAAGTTTCATAACAGAATTTACTGATTACATGAAAATATTTTAATTTTCAGGGATAAAAGCACTTGTTTAAATGTCCAAAGCCCTTGAGGGAGGCAGGAGATCTTTAAAAATAATAGGATTGAAAACTAGTTCTCATCCCCCCTTCTAAAAAAAAACCTCAAAATAAAAAAGGAAAGAAGAGGAAAATGGTAAGGGATGGAAATAACGACTCCAATCTACTTTTCTTCCATATTTAAAAATCATAATATTAGTTGCATGTTTGCATGCAGCATAATGGTACAAAATATAATTATATGGTTCTGTTATTTACTTTTCATTCCATATATTATTTGGCAAGCCATTCACGATACAATAATTAAGGTCAACATTTCCATTATAACAGAGCCATAAAACCTCACTCACTTGTTTTAAACCTGGAGAGTAAAGCCTTATAGTCTGGCGGGAAATGGATACAAACTTATGCAGCGTGTGAAAATTTGCATCCAAAGGTAAGATTCAGTGCCCGGCATCACCACCCAATTCCAAAGCCAGCCACTGTGGCTCAGCATTTAACTTCACACATGGGTCTATCAACACTTACAATCGTTGTCCAGATGGCCAAGTTCATTTATTTAAAATAAATAAATAAAAGCAAGATGATACATCAGAGAAATGCATATAGAGATGAATTTTATTTTTGAACGATTACAACAATATCTATAAGGATAATGTCCTTCCATATTGACTGTGTTCATTGCAATGAAGAGACACTGAAAATAATTGTTTTCCTGCCCTTTTCTGTTGTAGGTCATTTAAAACATCTGATATTTGATTATTCTGTACTGAGAGGGTTTCTGTGAGGGTTGTTTTACCTACCTGGAGATGCCACAGATCAAATCTTGGATCTTCTGAATCAAAACTAGGTGCTTTACTGCTTACCGAGCACAATTAGGCTCAAACTATGCAAGACACTGACATGCCACCAAAAATAAGTAATCAAAGGGTCCTGTGAACAGGAAGTACTCACTTACAATTAAAGGGGCTTCCTATTACATCACTGCATGATGCTGTCACCTTGTCTCCTTCTAATCAGGTTTTGCTGGGACCAGTTAATTCTACCCCATCTCCTCTCTGAATTAGTTTGGAGCAACAACTGCTTCCAAAATTGCGATGTGGTAGAACTACCTGCCCTCAGTGGTTGCTTGTTGGACATCATCATGTACAGCTTTGGCCTTGCTTTCTTCTGACAGATTCAGGCAAGGAATAGATTCGTGAACAGATTCATGCACGAAGTGGTCTCCTTTGAGGGTAGGTAATAATTTATATCCCGTTGTAGAACTCAAGACATTGAGTTCTTCCATTGTAGAACTCAAGACAAACATCATGTCCATCCTACAGGCACAGTCCAGACCTAGACCTGCATAGCTTCAGCAAAACACCTAGGACTCCAGGGAATCATTACATCTTCTAAGCGCATACCACTTCAGGTATAAGTGAGAGGTGCATCTTCAATATGAAATAGCCCAGGTTTCGTGAAGGGACATCCTAGCACTTGTACACCTGAATTCCTATATACTAATTGTTGATTGACTGATTCAAACATTACACTCCTGAATCATGTAGAGAGACTGCACAGACATGCTATATACTACCCCAGGATCCAGTACAACTGAGAATTCCAGTTACAGGGCAGTCACAGTGAGTATTGTCTTCTGTTTGTGGGTTACCCAAAGGCACTAGCTGGCCACTGTGGGAATCAGAATGCTGGACTAGACAGGCCTTTGGCCTAGTTCTGCCAAGTTCTTCTTCAGCAATGATGGAAGATTAGGAAAAAAAAAAAGAGTATAAACTTGATAGTCTGCAAAAAAAAAAAAACTACTTTGCAGTCTCCTAAAGATGCACAAAGCCTACCTTCTCAAATATATATGCAAATGCTTGGATTTAGTGGGGGGAGGAGGGAGAGGAATGCTTTTTTAATGACTGAACAGTGTTTAAATGTGATTGGGGGAAAGCAGCTGAATCTGACTTTGAGTTATGGAGGGGAGGAAATCCTAATTACAGCAGCCTTGACAGTTTCACAAAATAAACTTTGTAAAAGGTCAGTTGAAAAAGGAAAAAAGTTGGCTACTTTCACCCTGTCCGAAAAATCATTAGGAAAGTTCAGTCCGATCCTTTCCCTTGGTAAATGAAAACATTTACACAGCTTGACTCGGTCTGTTTGAAACCTCTGTAGGGTCTGTGTGTGTGTCACTTGCTGTCATTCACTTCACACAACTCTGAAACATACAAGGATGGGGTGTTCTTAATGCTACCAGGTTCAGAGAAGCCCAAGAAGACCCTCCAGATTAGGTTTACCAAGAGAGACCTCTTATTTTCAAATTTCCCTCATATTAAATAATGTTTCCAGATGGCAGAATACATATTGTCACTTAGACAATTTTGGGGGTGGGAATGGTGTGTGTGTGTGTGTGTGTGTGTGTGTGTGTGTGTGTGTGTGTGTGTGTGTGTGTGTGTGTGTGCACAAAAAATCTGAACTCAGGCTGGTTAAACCATTTATGCCTAAAGTTGCATATACGCAACAGGGACGAAATGAGAACACCTGTGGGCTGGGCAGAAATGGGTTAAGAATCATGGTTAGTCACTGACCACAGTTAGTATCTCAGACACCAGATCTGAGAAAAACCTCAGAAAGCCATTCCTTGAGGCCTTGGAGCACTGCTGCCAGCCAGTGTAGGAAGCACTGGCCTAGTTTGACTCAGCACAAAACCATGTGTTTGCATATGCGTCCTATAAAGCTGACGCACCAGTCCTGGCCTGTCACTGCCAGAGTGCTGCCAGGGACCAGTGAATGTGCTGGGATTTCCTGCAGTGTTGTCAAATGCTGGGACTGCCAGCTGGTTCAGGGTCACTGGGGAGGTCAGGGTCAAGACAACAGGGAACTGGATAGACTGGAGACTGTCCAGACAAAGACTGGACAGACAAGGAGACGAGGGCTCGTATCGGTTCATAAAAGGAACTAAGAGCAGAACCATGGGGTGGATGGTGGCAAGCCAGTAGGCAGAGGCAGGAAGGTGTGGAGAAGGATGAAGTGCCTGGGTATTGGGGGAAGAGGGAAGGAGGAAAGCACAGCCAGGAATTGGTTGGCAACCTTAGGTCTCAAAAGACTATGGTATAAACCTACAGCACCCGGTATTCCCAGGTGGTCTCCCATCCAAGTACTAACCAGGCCTGACCCTGCTTAGCTTCCAAGATCAGATGAGATCAGGCATGTGCAGGGTAACAGTTGCTGCTGGAGGAAGAAAAGGTGAAGGGCTGGGCATAGTGACCAAGGTCATGGTTCCAGGGAAGGACATGGGCTCATTCTGCAGCAGGAGCTGGGCTAGGCCCTCTGGTAACCTATAAAAGGTCCACAGGCACCAGAGGATGATAATGTGCCTCGATATAAAGGGATGAACAAACACCTAGGGGAAGGAGGAGAGTCAGTGAGATACCTGGTTCCTTCACACAGCTGGGATCAAGGCAACTGAAGGAAGTGTCCAGAGTCCTGGGAGCGGGGAGCAACAAGAAGAACCTCTCTTGTACATGGACTGTGAACTTTCAAGGCCTCAGCATCTTTGTCGTGTCTGGGAAGGGCATGAGAGAGATCTTGGGCCACAGAATCCTGCAGATCTACTCCACCAATCCAGAGCAGCACCTGGAGCCAAACAGAGCTGGAGCACTGCACACTCCCCAGGAGCAGTCTGTTCAATGCCCTCCTTGTGCTCTAATATGACCCTCGCTGTTAAAATTTGCTGGACATTTTGCTAGTAATATAACTGAAGGATTTTAAAACAAAAATGAAATATTGCAGATTAAATTTCTGCCCAACGTAAACAGAGACAAGACGAATGAGCTTGCCCAGAGTGTAAGTCAGGGTGCAAAATGGCCCTTCAGCTTTCCGGGTTTCTGCAAGCTTTTCCACCAGCTTGCTGAGCATAATTTGGATATGGTTATTTAGAACCAACAGGAATAATGCAGTATGAAAGGCTGGTGTGAACAATAACTCTTGCACAATTTATCACGTGGAGAGGACCTACTAATCTTTTTCGGGAACAAGGTACCAAAAATTATTTAATGCTGATATTTATGCTGCAGAAGGCAATCTAGTATGAATCCAGCCACTTCTGTTCTGCAGTCCCTCTGCTCTTTATCCACAACATTAAATTTCTGCATTTATGGAATGCAGGTGGCTCTTATGGAATGCTGCCATTAACACCAAGGTCTGCAACACAGCAAGCTTATGTTTACAGACCTTAGCCACGGTTTACAGACCTTAGCCACAGATCATAGTTTACAGACCTATCTGAGAGACCCGACTGGGAGTCAGTAGGCAATAAGAGTTGTGGGAACTTGGATAGCTCTGTCAGAACTTGCTCCAACAAGGTGATGAATGAGGCATTATATAAATGTCTTTTGTTCTCAGATGGCCCAGAGTAAGCCAGGGCATATGTCCTTAAAGGTCCTACCCAGTAAACTCTGGACATGATGGGAAGGGGATTCTGCAATGTGTCAGGGTGCAGCCTCTGTGTAGACCCCTCCCATTAAAACCTGCTGGGAGACAGTAGCATAGCAATGGGGGGTGGGTTGCAGTCATCCCGGGCACTAGCCATCAGAGGGTGCTAAGGGGGTGCCAGCGTCACTTCCGGCCTGGCCATGCCAGTCTCAAAATGCCAGAGCAGGCAAGATAACCAGCAAGGTGGAGCCAACACACACCCTCCCTTCAGCAGTGAAAGCTTGACAAACCAGGCACACCTTCTGTCCATGTAGTGAAAGCATCTCATCTCTCTGGCAAACCATCACCACCAAACTTCCTGGTTGCCAAGCTCTGCACTGGGTGACACAACCCCCAGTGACACCATTGCTGGAGGAAGGGTTAACACTTTCCCGGGACCACCTCCATAATAGAAATCAACTCCTGTAGTGACTATTTACTCCTGAAATGACTATTTCCTGCAAATAGTGACTGGGGGCTTCATCCTCAACATGAAAACAATGCAGAAACTTCCCTCCCCAGCTGTCATGGTCCCAGGCCAATCAGACCCCATGGTGTTTTCCTAATAAAAAGAGCCCTCCCAGCTGCATTCTAGTCTAAGCCTATCAGTAAACAATTTTTTTTTAATTTGCTGTTTGTTTGTTTGTCTGTGCACCAGAAGAAACTGTGAATGATACCATTATTTAAAGACTTGTATAGGGTCATATAAATATAACTGGAACTTTGCACAGTCTGAGAAAAAAGACAGGTCCCTGAAGGTCTTGCAAACTAGATACTGACAAGGGAAACCACAGAGGAAGGGGAGGGAGATAGAGCAAGGAAAGAATAGGCAGCCATAAGATTGCCTTACACACATACGACTCATTGCCCAAGGACTAACTGGGCAAGTATAGGGCTGTCTCCTCAAAAGTAAGTCCCACTGTGTTCAACAGGACTGCGTTTCAACAGGGAAATGCGTTAAGGATGGCAGAAATCTGATTCACACTTTCCTGGGAGGAAGCCCCATTGAACTACAGGGAACTTGCTTCTGAGTAGGCATGCCTCAGATTGGACTGCTATTTCTGCGTAAATATGTGTAGCACTGCACTGCATGGGATTCAATATCTGTTTGGCCTTGACCATTTCCTGTCTGGCAACCAGATCAGATCATTTAGACATTTTAAAGTCCAGGGAGAAGATTGAATGAGACAAATTCAGAAGCATTCCAAGACTCCCAAATTCCTTAGACCTTATTGACTCTCCATAGAATGTCCACCATGCATTAGAAGTGACACATCAATGTCTCACAGCCTCAGCTGGGGGAGGGGGGGGTTGGATCTTGATTTCTTCCTGACAGTCAAGAATCCAGTAGTGCCTTATGTCAAAAGCTGCCACCTATTCAAGTCATGTCCTCCCGTTGTCCAGCTGTCACCGCCACTGTAATTACTGAATCCAAAGCCCAGAGAAGTCCGCAGTTCTGGAAAGGCTCTGGTCTCCTTAGATCTTTACTACCAACATTACAGCTGATTAGGACCCTGCTCGCCTTCTGTTGGTCTCTTGAAAACTGCTGCAATTCTCATTCATCATAGAAGGGAACCAGCTGCTCCAAAGTCATCCCCTCGTAACATAATGTTTGATGTTACACTTGCCTGTTTGTCCTGACCTTCGTGCTTTCGACATTCAAAGGACCCCTACCTTTTAGGAACTGCTTCCTGACCAAGATCTCATCTGAGAATTTCCCTGTGCAAATTTAAAGCCACATCATTTGGAGAACCCACATCTCACAGTTTGCGATTACAGCACAGTGACTTTAAGCCATAGCGAACTCAACAGCAGGAGTGCTTTTCTTTAAGGATTGTAGCACCCTTAGGTTGAAGGCAGCTGGGCAAGAAGGGGGGGTGCTGCTTACTTCCTTTGCAAAGGGGGCTCTGGAGAATGCAACCTGCTGCCTGCTGGTCAGAGAGGGAAAGAGGGTGAGAGGCCTCAGACCCAAACCAGGGGAGGGGGTTCACAGCACTGGTGTCTTCCTCCCGGGAGGCAGACCTGCCAGGGGTTCTGGGGCACATGGCTTCTCTCGCAGACATTGGCCTCACCACACCACTGACTGCCACTCATTATGGGCCTCTCCCTCCTCTTATCAGGGCCATCGCCCTGACCCAACTCTTCCCCTTCCGGCAAGGGCAGCCCCAAAAGGGGTTGTCCCCTCTGCTGGTCTGTGGCCTCCCTAATGGCCAATAGAGGCCTCCTCCCTTCTCCCACCAGCCCATCTGGGCCCCAGAGGCCACAACCAAAGTCCCAGTGCCACCTCAGGCGCATACTGTCACCATCTCCTGAATCCATGGGTGGGCTGCCAGAGGCATGCTTGAGCCACCAGCTATGGGGGAGCACCTGGGAGCTTGAGCCACCTGGGAGCAGGGGAATGAGCGGGGGAGGCTGCAGGCAGGGACGGCCTTCCTTGGCTCACCTGTGTCACCCCGGGGCCCCACTGAGGGAAGTCAGGGGTCCAGCCCCAGCCAGAGCCCTGACAAGGGTGTTCAATGGCGGCTCCAGTTTGGGAGGGGAAACTTAGTGGAATATCTAGGGTGCGGCAAATGGGGACATCTGCCCCAGGCACCAGATAAGGGGGCACTGGGTGCAGACTTACCAATAGCTGTGGCAACTGGGGCAGCATGCCCTCCTCCATGGCACTCCGGGTGTTTCCTGGGCCTTCTGCAGGGGGGAGCCCAGTGCTTGTTGCTCAAAGCTGCAAGCGATGTGAGTTGGACTCACCCAACTCTCTCTGCACCTTTTGGTTCTGAAATGGGGCCCTTCAGGCAGGGGGGGTGTACCACACAGGTGAGGGAGTGACACAATGTCATGGGGGTGTGATGTTGCTGTGTCACTGTGCCCCAGGCACTATTACGGCCCAGGACACAGCTGGGAGACCCTAGAGCAAGAAACCCTGCAAGGAACCCCCCAATAGCATATTCTCCTATGTTTTGGAAAGTCATGTGCATGTCAGGAGCCAGGCAGAAGACAAAAAAGGCCTCCTTTCTGTTGCTGCCACCCACAGCTACAACAGTGGCAATCAAGGCACACGTTTACTGATCACTGCCCATTTCTCAATTAACTTTCTTAGCTGGGAATGCCCAACGGCCCCTGATTGGGGAAGCAAAATAGGCGGTATGGGTGACAGTTCTCATCTGCTGCTGTTATAATTATCGGTAGTACAGGGCGGGCCCATCCATGAGGTCAGCTGAAGTCACCTCAGGTAGTAGATTGGATGGAGATGGGACTTGCCTCCACAGGTCATCCTCCTCTTTCTACTCCCTGGAGTGGAAATGAAGGACAAAAGAAGAAGTGCAGAGTGGAGGAGAGTGCTGAGCTAAAACACTGGAGAGTGGCAGAGGCTGGCACACCATCAGGTAAGGGGGAAAACTCTGGTAGCATGGCTGAGCCCAACTATAAAGGGGTGAGCCCAGGACTGACTCCAAAACAGGCTAAGATTACCAGCCCCTCAGGGGTGTCCTGGGGTCTCCAGGAATCAGCTTCAAACTTCAAGTGAGCATCAAAGCAATCCTGGAGATTTTTACCTCACAAATTCCTTCAGATGTGCCCCTCTGTGGTGGAAAACGATCGCATCAAAAAAGGCTTATGTAAACATTGACATCTCTTCTTAAAAGGGAAATTCCTGCTTCTGGACTTGGAACCAGGTGAGCCATGATCACCACTATCCTCAGTCTCCACCACTAGAAAGGGCTTTTCCCAGCCAGGTTGTGTGAGGCCAACAGTTTAGGTTTATCCAACCTCTGTTGCTGCAGCTGCAGCTACAAAACCCTCCCAAGGCTCTCAGATCCTGTTCAAAAGATACCACGTGGGGGGACTTAATGATTTTGATTGAAAACATGTTAATCTTGAGCTATCATGTCCCATACCATAAAAGCATCCCTAACAGAAGGCAACCCTTTTTTATTTACATGAGCTGAGATCATCCCGCTTCCTGATTCATTCAGATGGATGCCAACCACCTCAGAAAAACCCACATTTCTTCATAAAGAAAAGATGAAAATTACTGGAGACTTTGATCTGCCACCACCCAATGCTTCCACTACAAAAGCGTACAGCAGAAACATTAGTCTCTGCAAAAGGGGGCTCAGGAAAGACAAAGAGGAGGAGGCGGGGAGGAGAAACAAAACCCTGTGTGGCCAAAGGAGTTGAAATTAATACTGAAAGCCACATTGGGTAAAAATAAGTACCATTTGTGCCGGCTGAACAACTATGTACTGCAGAGAGCACTGCAGCCGACTTTATTGGCTGCGGCTCGAGAGACAGCTGAAAAACACAGGCTCTAAATTTGCCTTTATAAAAAAAAAAGAGCATCTGATGTCCTACTCTTGGGATTGCAAAGGTAACATTTCAGTTGCAAAGTTCATGGCTGAAAAATCAGAATTCTGAACTCAGAAAGGTGGGTTTGTTTAGATTTCCCTTCCATGTTGGCAGTGATGTAGCTAGAGGGGGTGCAAAGCACTAAGGCCCAAATCCTAACCAACTCTCCACCACCGGCGTTGCTGTGCTAATGTGGTATGTGCTGCATCCTGCAGTTGGGTGGCACTCATGGAGACCTCCTCAAAGTAAGGGAATCTTTGTTCCCTTCCCTTGGAGCTGCATTGCCCTTATGTCAGTGCTGCAAAGTGGGTTAGGATTGCACCCTAAGTGTTGCAGGGTGCCTCACCACAGCATGCAAGGGGCCCCTTCCCCTCTCCTTCGGAGCCGTTCCGGGTGGTGAGAGCAAAACGGAGGTGTTTCTGTTTTGCTCCCACCACCTGGAATGGCTCCGAAGGGGAGGGGAAGGGGCTGCTTACATGGCACGTTTAGGATCCCTGCAAGACTTAGTGCTTTGCACCCCTCTAGCTACACCACAGCATTTTGGTGGCACCAGAGGAAGCTCCCCCATTGATAGACCCTTCACAAAGAGTTTTGTTTTTTTTTTAAATCATCATCATCAATAGGGTGGGGAGAGAGAGAGAGAGACAGAGAGAGAATGAGAGCATTCATGCATGCTTAGGATGGGGATGTTAATGTGAAATATACTGTTATTTCTTTTTCAGAAATCTGAAACCAGGCTTGCTTACTTGAAATGGACCTTGCCCTTTCTCTACTGCCCGAATATTTACTTCTGGCCTCTGCCCCCCTGCCATTTCTGTCCTCTAATCCTGTTCAACACATGAATGATTTGCCTTCAGTGCACCTGGAAAACCGTCTCTCTCATTTTATTTTTGTTTTATTTCTCGAGTGGGAAATGACACCAGATGAGATCTCAGCCCCAGTTCCAGTGGTGTAACTGGGGTATCTGGCACCCAGGGGCACAAATTCCCGTGCCCTGCATGCACACACACCCTGGCCTCAGAAGGCCTTCTGGAGAACACTGAAAGGTACTTCATGTTTTTGGCAAAACCTTTTGGAGGCTTTCTGAGGCTTGGGGAGGCCCCCGCAGACTCTCCACACCTCAGAACACCTCCTGGATGTGACTGGCACTTTCACTCGTGCCCAGGAGGTCTCTTGACACCCCCTCAGGGCCCTGTGCTCCACAACCCCCCTTAGCTATGCTAGTGCCTAGTTCATACATTCACTGAGAGCCACTCTCCTGTGCAAACGTTCCTGAAATTGCAGGTGCCGTACCCAGTTGTAGCATTTGTGGCAGAACACCTAAGCCCACCCCCTTGCCAACATCTCTCTCCCCAAGTACAACTTTGTTATTGCAGATAAATGCTGTACTTGTCAGCATGAGGCTTAGAAATGTGTTGGCTTGCGGGGAGGGTTTTTGGATGTGCTCTCCTGGATTCCCTACCTAGGAAGAGCCTCCACAATTTCAGTAACATCTGCCAGGGCTAGTACTGAAATAAAGGAGTAGCACAAGCCCCTTCCCCATTTGGATACGCTCTAAACTGGAGCAGCTATAGCCATGTAAATGCCTAATCACAGGGAAGTACCATCCACATGACGTCTCTTCTCAGAGGGAATGACAGCATGCTAGCCATGCCCTCTGGCACTGATGTGCTCTGTGGTCCTGGTCTTCTCAGATTCAGTGCAGACATTCTAGCTAACCCACTCCCACTCCCCCATTACCCTTCTACTTAGGTATGTGATACACACAGTTTCAAAACTCCCGGATAAGGTTGAAGTGTCATAGGACAGGGCAGGACTCAAGAAATGGTTTTTGGTAAGAGTATGGAGATTTTACAAGTATTCTTCTTTTGTACCTGTAAAAACGGCAGGTATGCATTTCCGTGCATGCGACCAGGGTAGTCCCATATAGATTTCCTCCAAAGTAAATTGTACTTTGCTCTATCGGACTTACTCCCAGGAAAGTATGCACAGGCCTGCAGCCCGAGTTAACTTGCACAGTTGCATGCAAGACAAGATCATTTTTAAAAATAAATCGCTAAGTCTGTCCAAGAATGACACTCATGCTGTACACCAATTAAACATGAAATAGAAGAGGAAAGACAGCAATTGCCCTGTTACCGACTAGCCTGCAGATTAAACAAAGTAATCATGGCCATCCAGTGCCCTGGCCACGCTGATCAAACTGGGATTTTAAAAAGCATTCCATAATTTGTTATTAGAAAGCTAACTTAAATTGCCAGAAATACCCCAGCTTATAATAATGGTCGAGACACAACAAGCCCAGATTCTCGGAGGGCAGCTGTCTTTAAGATACAGTATGTACAATATAATGTGATAAAGAAATGTGAAATATAAAGTGTCAAAAGAAAGAAAATGCAATCAGTTCCCAGACTTTAAACTGAGGAATTAAACAAGGCAATAGCCTTGAGGAGAGCAAGACCCTCTGATCTCTCGCACAGCGGGTGCTGCCTCCATTCCCCTTGTAAAACGGTAAATAATCAAAATCAATGGGCGTCTTATGGAGGCTCAAGAATGCCAACAACAAAAAACAATGCACAGGTATATACGGCAGCCACAGAGCCATTCCTAGGCTGAAGAATGATCGTTTTGTTAAGCAGAACAAAAACGAGGGGGGAAAAACAAATGTTCTGGAAAATTCTCCGGCTCTCGCCTACAAATCCCAAAACTGCTGGTGGCATTTTGTTTTCCTTTGTCAGTAATGGATAGGCTTCTCTCCGAGTCTGACAAAGGATATGTTTGGGGTCTTGTCCTAAACCAAAAGACTAATAAAAATTGCATTATGTTTTTTGTGTGGCTTAGATTAGTATTTAGCCCCCATAGGAACTGACTGACCCGCATGTTGAAGGCTTCAAAATCATATTCACTTACACAAAAATCAGAGCTGTCAGAATTTGAGGCAGTTTTTTTTTAATCTGTTTAAATTCATTCCAATTCATTTATTAGTCGTTCTTAAAGAGATTTTTTGTTTTTTTAAGTGACCTGTGTTAAAATGTATACCCTGCATTTCAGGTCAAAAGATGATGTTGTGGAGATCTATTAAAGAAAAACAACAATATGAAATACAGAGTGTAGCTCAGTGGCTCAGGAAACTAAGTGGTGAATTAGGAGTTTTCCAGCTGAACTCCTCTGCAGTGACCTCACTCACAGCCAGATCCTAACTAGCACTGGCACAGCAGTGGCACTAGCACTGGCACAGCCTCCACTGTATCCGGCACTCCTTGGGAGCAAACTGAAGGTCTCCTCGGGGTAAGGGGTTCTGCCCCAGAACACCTCCCTCCAGCCTCCTCCCTGCCCTCCCCAGGCTCCTGTATTGTCCGAGCTCAATCAACGCAACCTTCCCTTCCCCAGTCGGTGTGAAGGCTGGATGCAGAGTCTGCAGACCAGCGTGCATTCCTGCGCCGGCCCAGCTGACTCTCGAGGAGGTGCAAATGCAATTTACAGCATGTTTGCAATGCTCCTGGGCTGGTGCAAAGGACTTGTGCCCACCTAGGGCGCAGTCAGGGTTGCACCCTTAATTGTGTACTTGCCAACATATTGCACCAGTTGTTTCAGCACAAAATATACAAGAATACTTGAAAAGTGATGCTAAAAATGCATTTAAAAATAATTCAGTGATGGAAAAAAGTATCTGGGGATTTTCGGCAAATGAGATTGGAAATCAAAGGACACCACATGACATTTGGGCAAATGGAAACAGAGCGATCCATCCATCCAATAGATAGATAGATCAATTTGATTGATAGTTCCTGAAGGCAAACAGGGAGATTAATGCAGGGTTTTTTCAGCAGTGGCTCCTCAGTTGTGGAATGCAGAGATCTGGCAGGCCCCCTCTTGCTTTTTTCAAGCCATTTTTAGTCCACCATGTGTTTGGAGTCTAATTTTGCTACCTTTCTTGATCCGTCGCTGTATTTATAACATGGTTTATTGATCATCGCACTGATTGCTTTATTAATCTCCTTTAATTGTGTATGGGTTTTTTTGTTCTTTATAAAATATCTTGTACACCTCTTTAGTTATTCCGTGCAGTAAAGCAGCCCATGAGCAATATGGAATGCATATGATAAAAACAAATCTATTCATTCACCAGAGACTGGCACCAGAAAATCAGCGTTATCCCTGACAAACAAGGGCTATTGGGGTTTATGGAATTCCTCCCCTGAAAGTAGAGTATCACAATCTACATATTGAAATGACTGGGACTTACATTCGTATCAGGCTTGCAGTGTTTAACTTGCAATCAGATATAATACGTGACACTGGCTGGAGCCACTTATGCATTGCCACTGCTTTCAGGCATTCCTCTGGGAACCCCATTCCCTAATTCAGCAGAAGCTAATAGAGTATCACTGAGATTATATGACTGTCAGTCTCTTGGGGAGAAAGCTGTGATCATCATGTTGTACTTGAAATGAGTGATGAAGCAGGATTCAACACATCCTAAGTGATAACAGGAGACAGTGTCTCATACAGTGTGGGGTTAAAATTGCATGAGGTATACACTGTACTCAGAAAAACATCTGTTTACCTACGCAGTGTGACCACGGCAGTGCTGGTGCTATTGTAAGGCCAACTAGGCAGGGCCTAAGGGGCACAGTTTTATACGGGCTTGTTTTTAGCAATTCAGAGTTGTATAGGCCAGAGTTTCTCAAACTGTGGGTCAGGATCCACTAGGTGGGTTGCGAGCCAATTTCAGGTGGGTCCCCATTCATTTCAATATTTTATTTTTAATATATTAGACTTGATGCTACCATGGTATGTGACTGCATTTGGGGAAATGTTACAGGTCTGTACTTTTAACAAGTTACTATGTATATTCTTTTAACGATGATAGTCAATGGGACTTACTCTAGGGCAGTGTTTCTCAAACTGTGGGTCTGGACGCACTAGGTGGGTCACGAGCCAATTTCAGGTGGGTCCCCATTCATTCCATATTTTATTTTTAATATATTAGACTTGATGCTACCATAGGGTGTGACTGCATTTGAGGAAATGTTACAGACCTATACTTTTGACACACCACTATGCATATTCTTCTAACAATGATAGTAAATGTCTTAGGTAAGTATGGGTAGGATTGCAGTCTAGGATTGTGAAAAATGTTCCTGCTTGATGATGTCACTTCTGGTCATGACATCACTTCCGATGGGTTCCGACAGATTCTCATTCTAAAAAGTGGGTCCAGGTGCTAAATGTGTGAGAACCACTACTCTAGAGTAAGTGTGGCTAGGATTGCAGACTAGGATTGTTAAGAATTTTCCTGTTTGATTATGTCACTTCCAATGGGTCCTGACAGATTCTCATTCTAAAAAGTGGGTCCCGGTGCTAAATGTGCGAGAACCACTGGTATAGGCTATTTTCTTTTGCAAGTAAAGAGAATGGCCCTTTAGCATATATGAAGTCTGTTGGACGCACCCAGCATTCAGTTCTGACATTTTAGACAAAATAGCTCATAAGCAGCTCTGGACAACCGAAGTAGTACCACTTGATCATTTTCCACATACTCTCCCCCAATGCTTTTCTTGTTTCAAATTATCAGTGTAGTTTCAAACAGGGATGGATTAAGGTTCTATGCGGCTTGATTCAAAATCCTCATGATGCCACCCCCGACCTGCAGATGCATGTCCCCCCCCCAAAACCACTTGAAGACAGCAATCCAGTCTCCTCCGATTACTCCTTCATCACAGGGTCCCTTTAAACACATCAGGAAAGGTGGAACATGTACCAGAAGCACTCATAGTGTGTCCAACACTTTGTGTTTGGTTTAAATGGACCACTGAAAGACGGAGCACCGAGGACTGGATCACCACTTGCCAATTTGCTTCCCACTTGCTTTTAAGTGAGTGGAAAGTGGATCAGAGTAATTCAGTTCATGGCGGGTTGGAGAAAGGTGGTGGCAAATTCTGTGTGAAAGACTACAAGTCAGTTTGCCACTCCCTACAAAACCAGTGGTATCATGCCCGGACCAGCTGTGGTTTCAAATGTAAATGAATCCAGTAAGACGGGGAGGAGAAAAAGAGTGTTGATCATTTTAATTGCCTGGCCGCCTGAAATGAGATTTAGCCATCCGATCTTGTATCTTTATAGTGACAGGCCGCTGCTTGCTTTTATAAAAATAATAATCATCCCATCGCCACAGCCCATTCAAATAATTTCTATTTATCTTTGATGACATTAACAGTTGGACCGAGCCTGGCCGACAGACAGCCATACGCCTGCGTTTAGTGTAAACGTGGCGTGGCGTAGTTTTTCATTAGCATTAAGGTGCTCCTGTTGGACAGAGTGCAGCTCGGTGGCAGCGGTCACACTTCATTGCTTTATCTTATATGACAAAGAGGGATGATGTGTTTCAGTCCAGGGCCAGGAGACGAGAGCTAAAGGTGGCCCAGGAATAACTCCCCCTGCTGCCTAGGAATCACGCGAGGGTTGCAGCGTATGACTTGCTAACAGCACGAAGGGGCAGACAAATAGATTTTCCTCTATATTTATAACCAGCATCATTCTTCCTTTCAAGCCTTTCAGTGCAGGTAGCTGTTTTATATGAAATGAACAATCTTTATAGACGTACCAGAGCCATAACAAGGCTGATTTTCAGCGAGGCTGAGGTATATAACTCTTGCCGAATTGTCAGGCCTCTTGCTCAACAAATCAAGCCTAACTTATGATGTTTGCCGTGTAATTTTTATTCCTGTTTGACTAGCCAACTACCCGGTGGTAATAGGATGTTGGAAAAGGGCAGTAGCAATGTTTGTACATGCCATGATTGATAGGCTAACTCTGCATTTTTCATTTATATCTCCCGATTCCAAATCAGTTAAGTTTAGGAAAAATGAAACAAAATGGCAAGAAAAATGCCTGGCACTCTCATAGATCTGAGTTCAGAGCACATCTGCTCGAATTGTCTGGAAACATTAAGATATCTAAATGAAAATCAATACTATATGTGCCAGCATTTACTACCAAGAGCAAGTATCAAGAGACCTTGGCTAATCAGGCTTTCAGGCTTGTATTCCGGCCCTCTTCGGAACCCCAGGGGTGCCCTAATTGGCCCAGACTAATCAGAGAAGAGTTAAATTTATAACCGGCACAGACATCTTGTTTTTCTTACCAGTCATCGCTCTGAAGCCGAGAGCCTCACCTGTGTGGCGGCAGATGTATCGTGATGGCCACCAGTCATGCAAGAACTGCTTCTCACCCGTCAAAAAGGTAAAGAGAAAGACTAATTTATGGCCTCCCATAAAACCCAGTCAGGCACGTTGAAGCTTTAGGTGGGGAGGGTGCGATCAAGCCTCTCGCGCAAACTGCATATTTCCTCCGCGTAAAAGCTCTCCATCTAAACCTCATGTATTAGGACATGAAAGGAATGTTTTAGAGCTAAAAGCCCCCAGTATACTCTTTGATCTCCCTACTGATTTGGAGAGTAGGAGGGAGAGAGGGGTACAGGAGGGAGGAAGAGAAGCAAAAGCATTCGGAATCAAGATGCTGCTCAAAACTGATGCTAATAAGATCAGGCATGCGTGCATTTTAGCGGGACCTCCATAGGGTCATCGGGAGCATTTATGGGTCTAAGAGCAAACGGTCACTCCTGGTGTTTCTATGGTGTTTGGATGCAGGGGTGGCAAGAGAAGTGGGGCAGACCAAGGACTGGCCAAGGCTCACACCCTCAGACCAGGACAACCCTGAACACTCAATACTGGTGGAAGTGGGGGGCAGCCATTGGGGAAAGCTGAGAAGGCCTTGGAGGCCAAAGTGCTTTGACCCGGGACCCCCAGCAACCAGGCAGCACTCTTCAGATCGTCCATCCGTGCACCTATGTGCAGGAAAGACTGGAATGGGTGGAGTGAGGGCAGCACACCACATAAGGAGGAACTGCTCGCACTCATTGCTCTTCGCATAGTGTTCCACACTGGGGGAGTCATACAATCTAATATGGCCTTCTAAAGAACTTTGGGATTGTGGATTCGGAATGTGTTGTCCATTGTGATTTTTTTCTCCACACTGCATCAACGTCAAATGCCAGGTTTGCTGTGGTCTGAGGTACAGCCCAGTTTAAGAGCACTGCAAACACAGAACACGCATACATGTGCCAGCAGTGCTCTCATCATCAAAGAGCCTTGCCAGACCTGCCAGGGCACTTCCTCTTCCCTCCCTTCACCAACAGTCAATGCAGTTGGATCCGACAATGCTTCCTATCAGTGAGACAGCTGGTGGAGAGCAAGCCAGGGGCAGGAGGGCACTGGCAAATGATAGGGCGGGGTCATTGGAGGTCACAGGGCCGTCGGATGTTGTAGGTCCCTGGCACAAGCCTGAGTAAGTTTATTTTCTAGAGCCAGGGTTGCAGAGTACCCTTACTGACTATCTCCTGCCACCTGACTAGCTAGAGTAGGGATAGCATCCTAGACAGGCATTTCCCTGTATCCACGAGGATACAAAACCATAGGATACCAAAACCGTGGATAAAAGCAAAACAGGAAAAATGCTTCCCAAAAGGCATCATGTAAAGAAATTTCAATTTCAGAAACAAAGTGGTTAATCTTGTTTATATTACATGACTAAAATGAACCTTAATACGCAAAGAGGCAAAACTCCATGCACATGCTGGGTTGGCGCCTAACTTTTTTTGGGGGGGAGGTGACCTCCAGCACAAGCTTGTGGCCTCCCCTTTATATATGCATGCCAACTGCCCCCTTCCCCATCTGCCCAAAAACTGGGTATGTAGAGTCATGAAACGTTAGACTTGAAAATGACCTCAGGGCTCATCTAGTCCAACCCCCATTCACTACAGTCAGGGTTACAAACTAGAGTTCTCCTTCGTACCAAAGCTACAGCAGTGGTGCAAAGAGGAATCCTGTCCACTCTAGCTGGTTCCATGTTATTTTCATTGGTCCTGCAACAGTGGTCTAGTTAGAGGGAGTGCAAAGCACTAAGTTTTGCAGGTGCCTGAATATGCCATGCAAGCAGCCCCTCCCCCTCGCAGTCAATCCAGGAGGTGGGAGCAAAACAAAGGCACCTCCATTTTGCTCCCACTGCCCAGAATGGCTCCGAAGGGGAGGGGGAGGGGCCGCTTTCACGGTGCATTCAGGCGCCTGCAAATCTCAGTGCTCTGCACGCCCTCTAGCGACGCCATTGCCCTATAGCAGTTACTGTTTCATTTCTAACCCACTTGCTATATTCTTAGAAAAGAATTAGCCAGAGCACACAGTTTTGCATCACTCAGTTATTACTTTCAGATAATGAGGACAGATGTTTGTTTGGGTACAAAAAGGACAACTGTTGACATATTTCATTTGCTGTTATCTTTCCAACATACTTCCGTAATTAGCCCAGATGTGTCAAGTCCTTTGTTGAAAATTAATGCCACTCCTTCAAGGATGTCTCCTTCCTTATGGCAGAAAAAAGGCCTTGAGGTTTCTTTCCTTTCTGACTGCAGAATCCAATATATCTTCCCATTTTAGCTTTCAATGACTCCACCCCTTCTCTGTTCCCATTACTCATTCATGGAATTCCCTCCCAGAATATTTATAACTCTTTTGCAGACACTCATTGGACAAGGGGGAGGAAGTGGAATTGTGTCTACTATCCCCTCCATACATGTGATTGGATTCTGCCTTTTGCAGGATCTGCCATCAACACTGACAGTTCAGGAATTTTGCTTTCTAATGGATGTGGCCCTGTAAAGCCAGTGCCCAAACTTACTGACTGATGCCAACTCATCCTCAACTAAATGAAGCAACCGCATTTCATTTTTTGAAATGGTTGTCTGTTCTAGTCTTTTAGTTTGTTACCAAATAGCTAGGACACAGCAGCACCCTTGAACAACGTATGCACGGACCACTTTATAGACTACCAAAGAGAAAGAGGTGGAGGTCACATAGGGTGGGAAAAATCAAGGAGAAATCTTTTTGGTACTGCACTCTGTCTGCAGGAGCTTGGACTGAGACATCTTCTGTTAAAAGGTAGCTATTGGAGGTAGCAATACACAGAAAGACCTCTTCCATCGATCACTAAGAGCCCTTGCCAGTTAAAGAAGCCAGTACTGACCTACATGGACCAATTACAAATTTGTTGTTGAGATTCCCTCAGAAGTAGGAGGAAAGACATCTCCAAAGGGGGATTACTTAAAATCACCTTCTGCATAGGCACTTCAGAACTCCCAATCACACAAGTCATTCTTAGGATTCAGCCCAGTATCATAAAAATGAAATTGGCTGACGGTGACAAGGAGCAGGCACTTAGCAACTTCCCAGAGTCAGGGATGAAGTGATATGATCATTGTCTTTCTCCTCCTTCCCTGCTCCTCCACATTCCTCTGCCTTTAAGGATTAGGGTTGGCACTCAGTTTTCAAACACATTTCAGGGTTTTTTTCAAGGGAAAGCAAACAAGTTTGTACAAGACAAGTGAAATTTCTCAGAGGATTTCTGCACATCCATAGGGATTAGCTTCCTGGCAGAGCAGTGTCACTTAAATGGCGTGAGCCTGTCACTCCTGTACCACATTCTAGAATGCATGGTCTGCATGAGACCCAACCTAGATGAGACACTCATGGTGAGTCAATAACTGAAACTATAAGTTGCACTGTTTATAGGCATTGCCACATGCAGTTGTCATAGAGGTCCACCTCAAGTAATCCATGATTAATCTGTAGCATTTTTCATTTGCAACATGGATTTGGTATCGTTTCATGTGAGATGGCACACAAGGATGCCATTTTGCTTCCAGAGCGGTGTGAGTGAATGTCAGAGTGGCCAACCTTGT
Source organism: Tiliqua scincoides (assembly GCF_035046505.1). Classification (NCBI taxonomy): domain Eukaryota; kingdom Metazoa; phylum Chordata; class Lepidosauria; order Squamata; family Scincidae; genus Tiliqua; species Tiliqua scincoides. The sequence continues at coordinate 36,436,831 of NC_089829.1, forward strand.
GGAGACTAACTGAGCTTAAGACCTTGTATGGTTCTCTTCTGAATTCACCTTTAGTGTCTCCTTTGACTGCCTGAACACCATGTGCAAAGCTGTCATATTGCAGCAAGCTATGCATTATGGGACAGCTTCCAGGGAATGCCAGAGAGAAAGCCTCAGAATGTTTGTTTTGCATACCATTCACGAGTATCATTTAGACTGAAGAACTCACGTGGCCACAGCCTACCTCCGTTGCCACAGCAGCTGATATATTTGTGTAGCTCTTAAGCATGTTTACTTATAGGGATGCTATTCATTCACTAGTGCTTCTACATGATTTCTTTAAATACTTTTCACCTGCAGATAGTTGCATATATTCAGACTTGTAAATACTCCACATCTCAACCACATTACTCTAAAAATGAGAAATCTGATGCTGAACTAAGCAGCCTGGGGGGAAAAATACACCATCAGTTGGTATTTTTAATCCTTACTGTCATAAAGAAGAGACAACCCTTAAATATGCCAGAGGCATTTGGGTAATTATTTAGAGAGTAGCAACATACAACAGGTATCAGCAGTCATGCTCCTTCTGCCATTTTTTAAAACTCAGAAACTATAGCCTAGCTACGGGGGGCAGTGCAGTACATATTGCAGGCACTGGTTACCCTGCACATGCCCAATCTCGTCTGATCTTGGAAGCTAAGCAGGGTCAGGCCTGGTTAGTACTTGGATGGGAGACCGCCTGGGAATACCGGGTGCTGTAGGCTTATACCATAGTCTTTCGAGACTGAAGGTTGCCAACCATCCAAAGGGCCATGTAAATGGCTCCTCCAACTTGCCATTGGGCCCATTCTGGGCAGCAATACACATTGCCATAATAGCCCAGAATACCTCTGACAGTGAGGGGGGGCAGTTACACAGTGCAATGCGGCACCTGCAGTACACACCGCCCCACCCCTCCGTAACTACGCTACTGCGCAGAAACTCCTTTGCCCATCACTACTTCTGTACCTACAGAGGACACCACTGGTGTAGTCCTCATTCCATAAAGCAGCTTGGTTTGCCTAAAACCTGCCGCGGTTAACTGAGTTCCAGATTTTTTAAAGTACAAATTTTAATTAGCTTTAACATGAGCACTTCTTAAAACTACAGACAGCAGAACTGAGAAGAGACGGAGGGAAGAATCCTTCTTTCTAAGATGGCGCCATATGATCCATCTCAAAAAATAGATATATTGCTCCCTTTTTCCCCCCTTTAGAACTATTGTTTTATTCATACACAAATCTATGCAGATTCAATTGATCAATCAATTTAAGATTCCTATCCTTATTAATTCATTAAGATTTATTTAACAGATAGTCCTCATCTGTTTATATTTATATTGACATATATCAGCTTTCTTAGCTAATTCATGATTCTGATCAACTAGACCAGATCTACAAAATCTCATAGCGTCATTAATTCAGGCAATGTTCTTTAAGGCATCAAAAGTCTCTCCTGTTGTAAAACTCCAAGGCTACTCTTCCCCCCCCCCCAATACCAGAATTTAGATCTTCCTGCCAAGTTACTTGGTTAGCTTCAACAGAGTTTGGAGTTTTGTGGTAGAGAGTATAATACTGACCCAAATTATTTTGTGTTGAGCTGATGAACACAGAAGCCTCAGGGTGACCTACACTGAAGGACCCCCGCACATTTCTGACCCATCTCACACATTCTCCTCTGCCTGCACATTCACAAACCTTATATATTTGGGTGTTTTTCTGTTTAAAGAGGAAGGAAATTTTCACATTGCGGATTCAGTCAGGCGGAGGACATGACTTGTGTAATCCTAATAAATCAGAGAGTTCCCATGTGGCAGAAGCAACAGGGGAATAGAGAAGGAGCAGGGCTGCATGTTGACCTTAACAAGAGCTTATCGAGAAATGATGTCCTCTTAAACAGACTCCTGTAGAGATGTTCTGCATTTCCTCTGACAAATTGTAAGTGCCCCTGACGGCAACATTCCTAACAAAACAGGGCTGATTTAGCAATGCACAAACTGCCCATTATCTTCCAGGATAAAAAAGGCCATTTAAAGAGAAAGCCCTGGAACTTTGGACCACTGGAAATGGCACTTCTGAAAAATTATTCCCATCTGGTGCCACCAAAGCTGTTAACTACCCTGGGGAAAATACCTCATTTGTGGTGGAGGCAAATGTTGACTTTAATCAGTTAAAGATGGCCATTTTTTTTTTACTATCACCCCTCTCTGGGGGTATTTGATAACTCTTGAAATCTTAGAAATAACACATCTTGGATTCATTTTTGACCAACATGGATGATCACAAATCTGATATTCCCAATGATATCAATTTTGGGGCTTCCATTGTTGGCAACCCTGTCTTGTTGGCTCATAATGTTGAACACAACGGTAGTTTCTGGAGTGCTTGCACATCTAAAGATGCGCTGATGAGATTAAACAATCTGTTTTAACAAACCACCCTTGTCAGAAAAACTTTGCATGCCAAGATTACGACCTGTCATTACTGTCCCTTGAGGTTGAGTACCTTTTTCAAGAAGTATCTCTAATGAGATCTACAAATCTGTATCTCTGACAGTTTACTTTATTGTGTTTGTGAAGATAAAACATTTTTTTAAAATAGGTTACCACCCTTGGGATGGATAGAAACACAACAAAGAGGAGGGGTGGGGAGGTCATTTTTGGAATGTTAATAAAAGTTTTCATAAAAAATGATGGGTCTACAAGAATAATGCAAGGGTATAAAACCTCATAATAAAAGCATATTTTCTGCTGTGGTGCACAATATATAGATTACCTATTTGATTCATCAAGTTATTCAGACAATGTACTATGGGACACCTCGAGTTGACTGCTGTGATGGGAGTTTAATACAGGTAAGTTGCTATAAAGTACTCACCTGAACATCCCTTATTATGGTACAAACTGGACAGACACAGAATGCTAGCTTGCTTTTTGATCATTATATTAATACACTACAACTTCTTGTAATAGTTAATTTATTTGTCTCAAAGTCAGCGAAGCAGACACACATACAAAGAGATAAAATGCAAATATAAAGCTTGCTCCCTTACAAGCTAGGCTTTGCAAAATGAGGAATCAGTTTTCAGGACCATGTGCTCTCTTCCTATATGCTTACCTTGGTAAAACACGATGGGCGCAATCCTAACCCCTTATGTCAGTGCTTTCCAGCACTGGCATAGCGGTGCCAATGGGACGTCTGCTGCATCCTGCAGTTGGGTGTCACTCACGGAGGCCTCCTCAAAGTAAGGGAATGTTTGTTCCCTTACCTCAGAGCTGCATTGCCCTTATGTCAGTGCTGGAAAGCACTGGCATAAAGGGTTAGGACTGCGCCCTAAACAAAATTTCCATGTTAACCAGATTGAAACCAGGGTTCTGACAATTTGCAGGCCCTAGTTCATAGGAAATCTGGTTAGCAGTAGGGCAAATAGTGCTAAAACATTGTGAAGGACCACATGGGAAGAGAGGAGGGAATTTGTACCATAGAGTTGAGAGGTAAGGAAAGGGAGCAGGCACTAACAAGGCTGGCTAATGCATAGGTGGCACCAGAGAGAGGCAGGGGAAATCACCCTTCAGACAAGAAGTCTGTTTCCCTGCCATCTCACCAATGCTGCAGTCCTCCAGTAACTAGAAAGAACTGCTTTTTTCACATTAGTTGTGAAAAAAGTTGGAAGTGCTCTTGCCTGTCACTCTTATCTCTTCCACACTTCATCTTCTGCTATGTTTCCCATTTCCTTTTTGAATCCAGGGAGCAGGACAAGGAGGAGGAGTGATGCAGGCAAGTGCCCTATCAATCCACTACCTGAGGCGACTACCTCAGTAGACCTTGAAAACCAACAGGACCTGGTTCGGACCTATGCAGTGACCATCACAACAAATGGCGGTAGAAAGGCAGATAGCATGAACTTGAGAGGGCAAACAGGGAGCTCTGCTTTCTTTGATAAACCCCTCAAAGATACTGGAATCCCTTCTGGACCTCAAACTCAGATGCTTAACTTGATCAAAAAGTTCTAAGTTATTGAGTACACAGGACTACAAAAACAAACCCCACCCAAAATCCCCCCCCCTTTTTTTTTTTTTAGTTGCCAAGGATGTTTGAACAAATTTAGAATATTTTGGGGGCGCTGCATCCAAAAATGGCATCGGTTTTGCCCAATTGGCTCTAGTTTGGGGAGTACAGCATAGTCTTTATATGCTGATTCAAGCAGCTTCCCCTCATGGGAAAGCCAATTTCATGGTTTCCTCTCAAGGAAGCTCCTTGAATCAGCATATAAGGTGGCTATGCTACACTGCTCCCCCCCTCCCAAACTAGAACCAATCAGGCAAAACCGATGCCATTTTTGGATTCAACACCCCAAATATACCCAAGAATAGGTCTAACATTTATGACAATCAAATGTGTGTGGGCCTGTGTTATGTATCCAGGAGAAAAATAGTGGGTAGGGAGCTTAGCAAGGCTATCAAGTGTCCTGGGAAGAGCATGCAGTCAGCAAGGAACCAGATAGGGAGATAGCAAAGTAAAAGAGAGGGACCAAGCCTTAGTTCAATAGTGGGACACCAGGCTTGCATGTGGGAGGTACTAGCATCTCCACATAGGATTAAGCTCTTCATCTAAACCTCTGGAGAGCCACTGTTAGCCAGCATAGACAAGACCAGCCCAGATAGACCAGTGGCCCAACCCAATAGAAAATGACTCCATATGTTCCAACAGGCTGGCCAATAGCAATAGATTTCTATTGGCAATATTTGATTTGATAATGAGGAAGATGCTTTGTCTGAATTGCCATTCTTTCCTTAGCTTAATTACAAAAGACAGAAGAAGAAGAAAAAACCTGCTCGGCTCTGTCTTTCACATCTCATTACATTTATTCGGCTTTATTACTAATTCTTTGTTAATATAATTTTCACCCTGGGAACGACATTTTTTTTTTTTTAAATCTAGTTACTCTGATACATGAAACTCCTAAGCAGGAAGTCCTTGATCACTACATCATATTTCTCTTGGTATTTTAAGTGACACTCACCATATTGTTCCAAGTAGGCTCAATCAGCCAGGCACTCTCTGGAGGTGTGTGTGTGTTCGCTCAGCTCTCAGGTTCCTTAAAGAGGTTTTTATCTAGCCTGGTGGCCTAAAGAGACAAGGAACAGAGACTGCATGGAAAAGCTCATCGCGGCGCATGGATCTCCCTCCCTCTCACCTCCGATGCGGCTGCTTTTCATTTTACATTAGCCACATGCCAAATTACATGACATCGCAAATGTACCTTAATCCCCGTTTCCTTACCTTTTGCCACTTGTTAGTAATACAAACCACCCAAGAATTTATGGCATTGCCACGACACTTGGTTTATACAAGTTCAGTAAACAGGTCCCTGAAGGAAAGGAAGGAGCAGGCGTTCACAATGAAATGCCAACCCAGAGGACAAGCTCTCTAATCCCACCAATGATGTTCCCAAACTTGTGATGGCTACCAGTCGACAATACCCACGGACCTCAATCCATTTTTATTGTATTCTGGCTGCAGTGCTATTTTTCCTGCCTCCCCTTAGCACCACACATACAGTGTACTTGAAAACAAAAATCCATAATATTGATCCCACAATGTCACCACAATTATTCTTTTGAAACAGCCATTGAAAACAAATTACATCTGCACTGCCTTTTCATCCGATTGCTCTGGGTGAGCAATGCTCATGGTAGCCCCTAGCGTTTTCAATGTTAGCACTGTGTCACTGAAGACAGCACACCACAAGGAAGGGGGGGTGTTGAAAATTCACGAGGAGAAGAAAAACCACTAGGAACATATTTAAAAGGGGAAGAAGGAAAAGCAGGCGTCACCATGCGCAGATCGTGAACAGTTCCTGCATAACCAAATGGAACATTTAGTGATTTGGCTGTGCATGAATGGAGATGATATGAGCACTGTACACTAACTAATAGACTGGGTCCACACCCTCCCTCCTTCCCTCTTCCCTTTTCTCAGTTAAACACAAGAAGATAGTGAGCTAATTACATTTACACAGACCGAACTAGGATCACAAAAGACTCAACACTACAGCCTTCCTACCAACTGGATACGCAACCAAACTAGGCTGCCATCTTGTTTACTGATCCACCTCCTGTTCCTTTAAATGGCAATTTGACAGACTGCAATTGAACAGGTGACATTTTGATCATCACATCTCTGTGTCAGGGGAAAGCATTGCTTGTTAACTGTGTGTCTGACCGGCTGATTGGCAAAGGCACAGAACTAGAGATATGATTATTTTTAAAAAAATGAAACCCTCAGTGGACATGGAGCTGTACAGAGTTATGTGGAAGAAAAATAACAGGTCTTTGCCCCAAGAAGCTTACATTTAGAATTCGATAACGAGAAAGAGGAAGGGAAAGGGGGAGAGGCAAGGTCAACAGGGGAAAAATACATATTGCACTAAAAGGTAGCAACCTAAATCAAACAAAGCAAATGGAGTCCTTTTGGGGAGAACTAGAGTTCATCCATTGACCTAGTTCAGTAGTTCTCAAACTTTTTAGAGGCTGCTGCCTAATTTATAAATGCCAAGGGGTGTGGCTATAATGGTGATTGGGGCACACTGCTCTTCCCCCCCCCCCAGCAGCTTGCTTAACCTTTGATGCACATAGCCTAATCTGTCCTGTCAGTTTTGTGAACCACAAAAAATTCGGTCATGACCCACCATATCAGCAGCACTAATTTAATTTGTTTATTTAAAAATAAAGAAAAAAAAAACATTAAAACAGCAATACAGCAGTCAATTTCAGTCAAATAGCAACCAAAGCAAAGGAAGTTTGCCTGCTGTTGCAAAGGAGACCCTGCTCCTTGCAGAGGCTGATCGCCACCCTAAGATGAGATCCGGAGCAAAGCTTGATCAGAGGATCTTAAACACCAAGGGGACTCATAGGGAAGGAGACAGCTTCCAAGATAATCAGGACCTAGTTAGGGCTTTAAAGATGAGAATTAACATCTTGGCACTGCTCCTGAAAATAAAAATGAACAAGCCAGTTCTGATACTTCAAAGCTGATAGATGTCAACATCAGACCACGTCCACTACAATGGAAACAGAGCAATAACACCATGATACAATACTTGCAGAGGCTTACTGGATTGGCTTCAATTCAATCCACAGGTTGATCAACGTCTCAGACATTGCAACAAGCTTGAAAATGCAGCAACAAATTATCATCAATCCCATTTTCTGTACACCCAAGAAAAAGAACCAACCTCCAAATGTATCAAAACAGTTGAATAGACAGGGGTTGTCTATCCCGCATGGACTTGGGGAGGAGTGCGCATTCATTTTTGGAATAAATAGAACCCAAACCACATGAATAGATGCAGTTGCTCGATACCGACTACTGTTACATCTAAGCCCAGAACTAACTCCCTCTAGCTGACTGTTGCCACCTGAGATCTCAAGAAAGGATCATTCTCATCACTGGCTCTAGTAGCCGCCATGCTATTAACTGAAAGGGGCAAAAGCCCCAGGTACAGAGCCTTACCACACGTCTAGGAAAACAAGGAAGCCTCTCTGAGGCTCCCGGAGCGGTCGGAAACTGTGCTTCCAGTTTTCCGGAAGCACAGTTTAAGACTTCGGGGAAGCCTCAGGAGGCTTCCCCAGTGTGTCCTGGAGTCGCGCACAGCTCCGCAACATTGTGGTGAGTGTGTGTGTGGGGGGGGGGGTGAAATCGCGCGGGGGGCAGCATCTTGCAGAGGGGCACCATTGTAGATCTTTGCCCTGAGCATGGGGCTGGGGAAGTCTGCCACTGACTGGCTCCCTGTTCCTTTTAGCTGAAAATACTGGGAATTAACCTTGGGATTTACTTCATGCAAAGAAATGCTCTACCACTGAGCTCATGGCTCATCTCCATGCAGGGCCATAGTTCAGTGACATGCAGAAGACCTTCGCTTCAATTCATGGGTTTTACACCCAGGTCTTTTCCAGTCCTCCTTGGATATGCCAAAAACTGAATCTGCAACCTTCTGCATGTCAAGCATTGAGCTATGACTGCTCTCCCATTCAAACTGAGCCCAACTGATTCAGGTTCCATTTGTTCCAAAATGAATCTGATGCGTGAATGGGTCTGCATAGGGTTAATATTCAGAACCCCATTTGTTTCAAAATGTTTAAATCAAATGTTTGTTTCTTTCTTTAAATGGTGGTTTCAATGGTCCTTATCTCACAGTGGTACACCACAACAAACCACACAACAAAAGACCTGCATCTTGTTGCCACACCCTTGCAACTGGATTTATGAAGGAGCCTTCTTCTAAAACCAGGAGGTTGCACACACTCATCATGGATTGCAACCTGTGACCTTTCTTCCCGAAAAGCATCCAGACCAGACACCATCCTGCAGCAAGGAGTTCCACAGATTAAGCAATACCCTGGGCTAGTGTGGATGAAAAAATAAATGACAACCATTACATTTTTTTGTTGATTCCACAATTATAAAACTGAGCCATTACCCTAAAATTTTCTGGAAATATTGTTTTTCAGTCACTGATGTATTCACACTGGTCAATTATCGGATCTGATTTTAATTACATTAACAGCTGTGCAGCAACCCGATAAGTATGCTAGCTGAAGACAGAAGAAATTTCCCATCCCAAATTTTCAGGTCTGTCCTTATTTCAAAACAGCCCAAGAAAGAATGGCTAACCCAGGTGTGACAGATTTTATATAGTTGATTTTTCTCTGTAAACCGCTTTGTGAACTTTTAGTTGAAAAGCGGTATATAAATACTGTAATAATAATAATAATAATAATAATAGTGCCTGCTGTGGGCCAGAAGTGACATCATTAAGCAGGAAGTGATGTCATTAAGCAGATGGTGGCTAGAAATAAACACTAGTCATCACTTTCCCATTTTTAACATAAGAACATAGGCCCATCTAATCCAGCTTCCTGTATCTCACAGCGGCCCACCAAATGCCCCAGGGAGCACACCAGATAACAAGAAGACCTGCAAGGCCTCCTGGGAATTGTAGTTTAAGAACATAAGAACAGCCCCATTGGATCAGGCCATAGGCCCATCTAGTCCAGCTTCCTGTATCTCACAGCGGCCCACCAAATGCCCCAGGGAGCACACCAGATAACAAGAGACCTGCATCCTGGTGCCCACCCTTGCATCTGGCATTCTGATACATAGCCCATTTCTAAAATCAGGAGGTTGCACATACGCATCATGGCTTGCAACCCGTAATGGATTTTTCCTCCCGAAACTTGTCCAATCCCCTTTTAAAGGTGCCCAGGCCAGATGCATCACCACATCCTGTGGCAAGGAGTTCCATAGACCAACCACATGCATCTGCCACATTTGTGCCAACCACGTGCGCCAACCACATTTTTCATCTGCACAGTCTTCACTTGTTGACTCACTTCTGTGCCAGAAAAAAAAAAAACCTTTTAAAATCATATAAGCAGTGTTCTGCTAGAAAAAACATATAATCATATATATATATATTTCACTCCTGATGAACAATTAAACATTTTGCCATCCTGGTGACTGAGTCAAGGGAAAATTCTTCTGCTAAACTTCGACCGCACAAGTCACCGTGGTGGGTTCCCGTAGCATGGAAATGCTAACTTTGGAGTATTAAGAAAACCAATAGCCTTGTTGACATGAACATGGGAGCCTAACCCCTGAAGCCTCCTGATATGAAGCATTGATTTTTCTGTCTGGGTACAGTTCTAAAGCCATTCATTCTGAATGGTCAGGACTCACAGGCTCAAAGAGAAAGGCAGGCAGAGGAAGACAGAGACAGAGAGAAATCTGTTCTTTCCAGTTTTACTTCCAGGCAATGTTGAGGAATAAACTCCACATTTTGAGATATGATTTGTTCAAGCCATGTTTAGGGAAAGCATATTGCATTAAAAACACCCACATAGCATTTTGTCAGGGAGTCAAACCAAAACTGAACTGGATCTCTCTCTCTCTCTCTCTCTCTCTCTCTCTCTCTCTCTCTCTAATCAACCAGAACAGAACCTTAAAAAGCAAGTACAGATCAGAATAAGGGTTTGGTTCTCTTGTTGGGAATGTACATTGCATCACAAAAATGATGTGATTCACATTCACTGACCCAAGCTGAAATTAACCCTCTGCAAAACTAATCTCCAAGAAGTTGATCTCAAACAGATTATGCTCCACTGTGTTACATAAAAAAGGGGATTTTCACGTAACAACTGCTCTAGCTCTCCACTCTTCTCACTCCACACTTCCTCTTCCATCCAGTTCCTCTCTTCCTTTTCAAAAGCAGGGAATGAGAAGAGGGGAAACAGTGGAGAGGGGTGGGTAGGTGCTGTGGGGTCCCTACCCCTGCACAATTGAATCTGACTCACAACCACACTAAAGCATTTTAGTGCAACATTTCCCAAATTGAGGGTAGCAGCCCACGTGTGGGACGTGAGTCCATGTGCGGTGGGTCACAAGCCCATGTGTACTGGACTGAACAATGCTCCTTTCACTGCCTTATTGGGAGGCCCCGGAAGCCTCTTCTGGGTCGCGCTGGGCTGGTGACCCACTCTATTGGCCTCCACGGGCTTCAGCATGGCCTGCAGAAGTAACTTCCGATTTGCTGACACAACTTCTGATTTGACAAGAAGTTGCTTCTGGTCACTTTTGCAAGGCATTCTGAGGCCAGCAGAGGCGAATAAAGTGGCCTGCATGACACATAAGCGGCATCTGGGGCCTCCCAATAAGGTATGGCGGCACTAAAAGGAGCATTGTGTCATGACCCACCACAGAGGGCAAGGTGGGTCGCAGCGCTGAAACGTTTGGAAACCGCTAATTTAATGGTTTGACTTCCCATATCTTCCTTTACTTAACCTGTGGCCAGGTTAATGGAAAGAAACATCTACAGAAAGCCCCAGGGGTTACTTGTTATTCTCCAAATAAGATCACCCGGCTTACTTCCTCCACAAATAACAGTCATGTTCACTTGTCATTCTTCAAATACTACTGCCAGATGACTTGTTATTCTTCAAATGCATCCAGACCTACTCATTATTCCGCCTAGAGTAATTACGACATTTTCACACTTGTTATTCCTCCTCACATGCTACCACTGGGGCTTTACTTAGTTATTGCTCATGTACTGCTGATACACCTCCCTGCCATTCCCTTTTTATTGCCGCTGTGACATGTTCGCTCCTCTCTGAGAAGTGAAAACTGCCATATTAAATGTCCTCTGTACTTTTTTTTTTTAAACAACTCCCACTTTTCCTCTCCACCCAATTGTCTTCTTTTTCATATGTCCAGGCAAATGCACCTAATCCAATTTGCCATCAAAACAACCTTCTACGTGCCCACTGGAGAGGTGTCAAAAAATATTTTATTGCGTGGCACAGGATAGCAGTAAGAAAAAAAAAATGCAAGGGAAAACAGAAGGTTATGATCCCCAAAAACAGAGTGGGAACTTGGAAGGACTTGGTTTACAGGCAAGAAACACCTGGAATTTTTCTAGCCTGAATGTTGGGGTGCAAAATGAATACAGGTATGTGCCGCTTAACAACTGTTCGCTTAACAATGGGTTGCATATATGATGGTGGTCAAAGTACAATAAAGATGCTCTTAATAAGTCAATCGCATCTCCCACAGCCTGCCGCAGCGTGTCTGTTTACACAACAGATAGACTCTTAATGCAAAGAAGAGGCACTGTATCTCCAGTAGCCTGTGCAGCCAGCGAGTGACTGGCAGGGAGTGTTTATTTACACAACAAGCAATAGATTGGACTGAATGTTCACTTAATGACCTAATCACATAACAATATCAGAGAACGTATCCCCGTTGTTAAGTGGCGCACACCTGTATTTCCATTTTCCTCTCCCCTCTTCACTTTAGAGAAAGCCTCCCTCCATTTGTGCTCCATTAGGCTCCAGACTTGCTACACATACTTGCAGGCAATGATATATGCATTGCCTTGATCAGATTTGCACAGGTAATACTTCGTCATAGCTTAAAATGAGTTTACAAAATGTACCATCTTTTAGAATTATGTTATAAGGAATAAGGACATTGTAGCATGTCTATTTATGTGTTCTCTATGTATGACTATGTACACATAGATTGAATCAGTGGCGTAGCTAGAGGGGGTGCAAAGCACTAAGTTTTGCCTGGAGCCTCACTGCGGTGTGCAAGTGGCCCCTCCCTCTTCCCTTCAGAGCCATTCCAGGCAGGGGGAGCAAAATGGAGGCATAAGCCTCCACTGAATGGCTCCAAAGGGGGGAGGAGGGGCTGCTTGCAAGCCACAGTGAGGCTTCCTGCAAAACCTAGTACTTTGCACCCCCTCTAGCTATATCACTGGATTGAATATAGGCCTTGGGATAAAATGAGACACTATTCAAACGCACGCATGCAAGAACAAGTTTCGTTTTATCCTGGCCCATTTTCCACTTTCCTCACTCACCTGCTTCTCAAGCATTCCATTTGTAAATTTATTATTAAAAAATACTTACCATTCTGACTTTTACAAAGTAGAGAAACAAATGATTTAGGGGCAGAAAGAGACTCAAACCAAAAAGAAATAACAATAAAGTAAATAATACGTTGATTTTTTAAATTTTTTTTTAGCTTGATTAGCCAAGCCAATGGAAAATTCTAGAAAACGCACACAATTATTTTAACTGTCATAGGCTGGCAATTGTAATTGACATGATTTGTACGAGATGCAGTGTAATAACTGAATATATTAAAAAAAAATCACACGGCTTGATTACCAGGCGAACATTACTAGTGCCACAATATTATTAACAACACAATTATCGTGGCATCCCTAGGACACGCTCTTAGCACTCGAATGCATTAGCGAGCCTTTGCTAACGAAGAAAGAATTAAAGTACAGCAAATTTCAAAGCGCCGGTTGTACCCAATATCATTAAAAATTTATAAAACTCCCCCCCCACCACCACCACCATCACCTCCCCGAACATGACAAGTGTTTGGTTTAAATGAAGATCAGCCACAAGGAAAGAGCAGAAAATCTCTTCTTCTTTGTCTCCTTCCTCTCCTCCTCTCGCTCTCGTGTTCTCGCAGACCTCCTCCCACCCCCCACCCCAACCGCCAAGCACCTCAATCCAGCTGAAATATGTAACCATTACAGAGTGACAGGTTGACACACAATGACCTGTCAGAACATTCATCTCTCAATGTTTTATTTTAGTGAGGAGCCAAGCTGCAGAAAAAATAAGCAAGTTGTTTCAAAGCTTGGAGTGAGATCAAACATTCCTGGCATCTTCACTTTACCAGACCTTTGATTTACAATGGAGCTGTCAGAAGCTGATTAGACAGTGTGTGTTTAAAAACCTATAGATGTTGCACAATTGCACAAGCTTGCCCCCCCTTCTTTTTTAGCCTTCGCAGACAACATTTTTTTGCTCTTTGTCTGAATGACATGGATAAGCAGGGTTGCATCATAGAAGAAGAAAGCCTTACACCTTGCAAACCCACTGTTTAAAAAAAAGTAAAATAAAAATTATTCTTAAAAAAGCACAAGGTAACCAGCTCCAACTGAATGGCTTAGGAATAAGGCTGCCTTCTGTGCTGGTGATTCTCTGAACACATCATGTGTCAGATCTGATGACATTTTTTCATCCCCTTCCACATCCAAAGTTCTAATAGGCTGCTGGCGGTAGGGAAACAATGAATCAATAGTGGCCCTATACGTGTTCCATACAGTAGCATAGCTAGAGGGGGTGAAAAGCACTTAGTTTTGCAGGGAGCCTCACCACGTTGTGTAAGTGGCCCCCCTCCCTTTTGAAGCCATTCCGGGCGTACGCCTCCATTTTGCTATAGCGGCCTGGAACAGCTCCAAAGGAAGGAGAAGCTGCTTACACGGCACGATGAGGCTCCCTGCAAAACTTAGTGCTTAGTGCTTTGCACCCCCTCTAGCTACACTAATGTCCCATGGCAACACACGGTTTCCTAAACAAAAATAAGAATCCCCAAAAGTGCAGACACTGAAATATTTTCACTGTCTTTTTTTTTTTTTAAACTACTTTGGTGCCTATAATTGCAGCCAAAGGAGGGGAAGGGAGAAAGGGCTGAAAATATACAACTTCCATTTGCACCTAGAAGAAAACTACAGGATTTGTGCCCGGCATTCAAGTGGGTAATTTCTTAAGACTATATTGAGGCATATGGTACATTCTGGGAAATTATGATTCCATGTCTTCGGAGAGCGTCGGGTTGTAAATTTGGTCCTGTGTACATCCGTAACAATGCAATCTGACACATGTAATTTATGTAATATTGAGTTAATACTGTATTATGAAATTAGCTTTTCTGTAGTAAAGCTGTAATTTTTAAAGAGAAAGACAATACAGGGAAACAAAAACAAAAACCAACATTAGCATTTTGTGAAAGGTAAAACTAATCTTCCAAAAGTCTGTGCTGTGATTTAATATAATGCGATATTTATGACTATCCGTATACTTAAAGAACCCATTCATATACAAATAAACAACATATACCAGCAGTTCTCAAACTTTGTACTGCTGCAACCCACTTCGCTGGCTTTGGCAGTCACAGCATGCCTCAGAATGCCTTATGGCTTCTGGGTCACATCGGCCCCATGACCCACCAATAATCAGGCCATGACCCACCTGTGGGTCACAAATCAGTTTGAGAACTGCAGACATAGACAGTTATCACCAGTTCCCTTTAACTGAATTGAACTTGAGACCATCCCCATAACTCAGGGATCAGCAAGCTTTTCAGCAAAAGGACTGAATGTTCAGCAATGTCATCACCAAATTTCCAGGTTGCCAAGCTCCCAGAAGCAACTGCATGAAGCTTGGTTTTGGAGGAAAAGCCTCCAACCCAATTTGCCATACACTGGACAGGAAATGGCAGAGTGGCTGCCCCAAATTTGAGAAGTCCTTGTATGAGCCTGAGGCTCTGCTATTCCTTGTCTGGCACACAGCAAATTGGGTGGAAGCCTTTGCTTCCAAAGCCAATCTTCATGAAGGTCAGAAGACCATGGTGGTGGGCCGTAGGTTGTCAACCCCTGTTCTAGCTGTTCTTAGGCACCTTGATGCTTCCCAAAATGGCAGATTGGTTCTTGGTTGCCCCACCAACCTGCACTCCCTGGATTTGTAAGGAAGAGATAAACAGCACCTAGTCCACCACTGTCCTCTCCTTCACACTTCCTCTTCCACCCTTCCCTGCTACGCATCTTTGTGATACTAAATTTCAACTTAGCTGTAGATCTCAGTAGACAATGGGTTTTTATCATGTTACAGAGATAATTAACATTGCTGGGAGGTTATCACAAATTGTGAATTGTCATCCTGTCTGTCTTGTATACTTTTAAGGATTTTACAAGGTACTTTGTATTTCTGCTTTCAGTTGTCTGTTTTCAGCTTCCCCCTGGAGTGTGTGTACATGCAAATATAACTGCCTACTGAGGCTTTCACTTCATGCATCTGATGAAGTAGACTGTAGTCCATGAAAATTTATATGACAATAGATTGGCTAGTCTTTAAGGTGCCACATGGCTCTCTGTAGGTTTGCTAGGCACTTCCAATATGGTTTCTTAACCCTAGACGTATAATAGCATGGCATGTACAATAATTATGTATCTACTACCTCTTACTGGTACCCTATTATAACACAGGATTTTATTGAACCCAACAACTTATAAAATAACACCCCTCCCAAGAAAAGGGATACAAGTATTTGGATTCCCTTAAATAGCTTCCAAGAACATCCTTGTCTCCCCTTTAACTTACTTAACCAGTTAAACACAAACAAATTTAACTTTCCATGCATGTTGCCTCCAAGTGAATTACTTTTCATTTTTAGAGTGGTTTTCCATCAGTACAAACCTTTTCCTTTCCCTTATGCACCAGCAAACATACTGATACAACTTAAAGGTCATGTTCTTTTCAAACTGACAGGACCCTCCAAATTTTTGACGAGAGTCCCTCCAAGAATCACACCATACAAACGGAAAGGAATTAAGTAAAGCATCACTTGATGTAAGCTCAATCATGTGAACTGATTAGAAAATGTAACCATGGAGAGGAATGATTCAAAGTGTAACGGACAACCTTTCAAAGGAAGGAGATGTCAGCTTGGCCATAATAAGCGAGTGCCAGATTCTGAGGGAGGATGGGTAAGTGAAGGGGTCAATAGAAACATAATTACCCTCAAATACTTTTTGAAACTAAAAAAAGAAAAGCCTTTTCCCCGAACTTTTCTTTCTCTTTTAAAAAAATTTTCATGCCTTGAAATGATTGCATACAATCATAGCTCTTCATCTATGAAAGCAATGTTTGCTGAAGTTCAGCAGGTGACACAGCTTGGGAGACTATGGAAAACCTAAGGAGACAAGTGCAGTGTCCTGTTGGTGGATGAGATGGAAAAGATTGACAATCAAGCAATTATCTTGGCTGAGCAAGTATTTGAGTTTCTCATAGAGCAGAGGCTATGACAGAGGCAGACTCTGGGTTTGGGAACAAGCCTTTCTGAGGATGCTGAACCCTTGGAAGTTGCACTGTAATGTAATGTCAACCCACAATACAAGTTCTATCTACACAGAAGGTTCCACGGTGATCCACAAATCACCACGCTCAGATCACTGGAACTGACTTAATTCTAATAGCACAAAAATACACACCCCAAAAGTTGAGTGCTACATTAAACCAGAATGCACTGCCCCCATTGATTACACTAGCTGTCAATCACAGCCAGGATTAAGAGTGTTGTAGCAAAACAGCTTTAAAAGAAGCTGCATGGTAGGAAAGACTACTGTACTGCAACATATCTCACTGACACCTCCCTCCTCACATTTCTGTGGCAATCAGGAGCCTCATATGAGCAGTCAGGGAAAGACAGATAACAAACGGCCACAAAAATTCCATTGCGCCTGGCAATTCCATTGAACACAGCAAACTTAGGGCCCAATCCTATCCAACTCTCCAGCACCAATGCAGCTGCAATGCAACTCTGAGGTAAGGGAGTAGACATGCTCTTACCTCGAGGAGGCCTTTGTGACTGTCCCCCCCATGCGCATGCTCCATTGGCATCACTACATAAGCACTGGAAGGGTGGATAGGATTGGGCCCTTAGAGCATGTGACTCTGTACAACATAGTGAAGTGCTTTATCTCCCCATTACCCACCCATGTTTTCATTCAGCACGCAGGGGGATACATGAAAAATATATATATATATTACTAAATCACAAGCTAAACTACAACCTGGTCAAGTTAGCAGAACTCCTAAACAGCTGCTTTGTGTCTGACTCCCTTAGGATAGTGCATGTTAAGCATTGTATGTAGATGTATCTTGCAAGTTTGCTCCAAAATATACTGAGTCAAGAACATTTTAAAGGTGAGAAAAACACATTATGTCATGGATAAGGAAACAGAACAACGCAGGATTATGCCCTTTAACATGAGTTCCTAAAGCAAACTAGTAAATCGTGTTTTTGTGATTGCAAAGCTTTCGTTTCACAGAAAGATAAATGTAATAAGACTAGCTGACACTCCTTGACTGGAGATCCTAAGCAGGCCTCTTTCCCAAAGAGGCTGGCACCCTCCACAGAGAATAAGCGTGAAAAAAGCCTAGGGAATGTCTCTTATTTTTGCATTCATCTCAGTTCCATAAATCCAATCGCAGTCTTTCCTAATTCCCTAAATGCAACTGTTAAAGAGATATCCCCTTTGACAATGGAGTAAGGACCAACTCTCTTAAAGGTTCAGAGGGAATTATACGATAGACAGAAGGGCTATGGCAGAGTTTGGGGGCAGCATCTGAGGTTGACTAATGGTTGGCAACCTTCAGACTCGAAAGACTATGGTATAAGCCTACAGCGCCCGGTATTCCCAGGCGGTCTCCCATCCAAGTACTAACCAGGCCTGACCCTGCTTAGCTTCCGAGATCAGACAAGATCAGGGATGTGTAGGGTAACAGTTGCTGACTAGAGTAAGCACTAAGCCCCACAGGGCGGACCTTCTCAACCTTCCAGTATTGATCAACCACCTTCACTATTGGGTACAGGGGAGGAGCCAGCTCCTCCTGCTGCTACCACCACGTGTTGTTCACCAGCAGCTTGGAAAGGGGGCAGTACAGGGTTTTCTCCAGGGCTTCTAGCAATGTGGCACTAGCACAGCCACAACTTCTGATACATAATGGAAGTTCAAGGGTTTGGTATCCACGTTCCCTTCCACAATGTATAGCAAAATATACCCATGTTTCAATATCATCATGCTGAGCGTTTCCCAAAATTCACTCCAAATCTTTGGCTGTTGTGGGGGTGTACAGTGTGACACATCATAGGTAAAGGTTTCTTCATTCTTTGGGTGAAAGGAGAACTCAGCACGGAGTTGCCATTTTCAGAAGCAGCCACACATTTCATAAAACAGTTCTACCCTCACAGAAGCTAAAAGTTAGTCAATCTTACTTTAAGGTAAGGATATAAGGATAGGTAAGGAATTTCCTATCGTCTGCTTTCAGCACATGAAAGGATCTGTTCTTGGTGCATCCAAATTACTTTCTTTTTCCACTGGAACACTTTATTTATTTTATTTTAAGCATGTATAGCTCCTTATTCAACCAACAAGGTGGCTAATGATACTTGCAATACAGTCCTTGCAAGCCTCCTTAGAAGTACGTCCCGCTTATCCCCAGTAAGTGCAGCTCTCTGGAAATAATACAAATGAATGGGAGTTCCACAAAAGAAGCACTCATCAGAACCAGGGATGAGGACTTGTGACTCACAGACCCGACTTGATGTGAGACTCGTGGGAACTTGAGTCATGTGCATCAATGACTCAGGCAATGATTCATGACTTGGGAATTTTTTTGTCATGACATTTTTTTTGCCAAAAAGAGTCATGACTCGTATAGACTCAAGTCACAAAGACTTGTCATTTTGGGCCCATGACTCAGCAACTCGGCTTTGTCTGTGTGTGTGCTTGCTTACTATTTTTTTTTTGCTGCTTCCGCATCGCCTCAAAAGGCTTTGTGGGCAATCCAGAAGCTGGCATCCAAACCAGCATGAGCAGTAGACTTGGTGGGCAGAGGGTAGGTTGACCCCAGGATGCAGGGGCTGGGGATGGAGGGGAGTAGGGAGGGTGTTCAAGGCTTGGGGAAGGAACCCTAAGAAGGCAGAAGCAGCCAGGACATGGGGGAGTGGACTGTCTTGTCCATCATGGAAGGAACAATTGATTGGCCAAATGGATGGCCTGATTTTTGTGTCTGGACAAGGGAGGGGAGGAGGAGCCCAGTGAAAGGGGGGCAGGGTTCCAGCAATAGGAAAATGCCTGGATAGCCCAGAGAGGGGGCTAAAGAGGTGGGCAAAGAAGGGGGGTTTCCTTGAAATAGAAAAGGAACTCTTCAAAACTCACAGCTCATAAGATTTCACCACATCGCTGATGGCAGATGGAATGAGAACATCAAGGCAGTATTAAATGAAAACTCTCTCACACACACACCAGCACCTCTGTTTTTGCTACGGAGCCACACCTGACTCACACCGCAACTTGCTTTTCAAAAAGACTCGAACTCAAATCTAAAAACGCCTCTGGACGTGTCGTGACGGCCACCGTTTGCAACTCGTTTGCAACTCAAGTCAAGGGACGGAGACTCACAACTCAACTTGCAACTTGCCACTGTGGTTCCAGCACATCCTTGATCAGAACTCACACAGGAGAATTTCCTGATAGTCTGATTATCGGCTCTTGATAATCTACACAGATCAAACTCCTATTTGTCTCTGTTGGATAAAAGTTCCCAAGCCTGTTATTATCTGAAAAATATGCATTTCAAGACACAAGTCAGAAACTGCATACTCAAGTGAAACGTACCTTCCCCCTATTTCCCCCCCCCCAATGGTTTCATAGAGCATTCTGCCGATTGAAGCCACAGGAAACTTCCCAAACCACACTGAAATTATACAATTTCTCAAAGGTTTTCATTTAATATGATCTGTGGCTTCACTGAGCAGATGCCATTTTGCCCTCTTTCCTTCCTACAAAGCTGCAATGAAAGTAGCCTCAGTCAGGATTAGATCTGTCCTAAATTGTTAACAAGACACATTCCTTTTGGTTCACAGCTAGTATTATAGGAGTTTCTGTCTTTTGTCACTTCATCTGACATATGCAATAGAAAGTGTATCTTGGCTCCAAAACATATTGGACCATCTTTTTACAAGATGAGGCTGGGTAGGCCAAAGAAATGGGTGATTTAAGAGAAGACAGACAAAGATAACCTTCCCCTTTACATCCGAGACACATTGCATATTGGAAATTGGATTCACAGTTTTTCTAAGCTTGACCACACATACGTTATATAAATGGATATTGTGAACAACGGCAATCTTGTTCCAAGATCTGATCTTGGAACTCAGATGCTTGTCATTGGGTTTTAACACTTGGGCAGTGCAATCCTAACTTGCACTGCAACGGGCAGGCTAGCGGGCCTGCACTGTATCCAGCACAAGTTTGGGGCTGACTGTGGCTCAGTCAGAGGCAAGGGGAAACTTTTCCCCTTACCCCGGGGAAAGCCACAGCGGCCCCAGTGGGACTACTCGAATCTGCGCTACCATCGGCACAAATTGGAGCAGCCAGGAGCTGCTCCACGATGCCTGAAAACAGGGACTAAGATCCAGCATAATTGACAGGTCCTGGCCCTGCCTCCAGCTCCCCACCACCACCACGGGCCCATACAAAATAAGCAATACATGTGCTGTATCTCTTAGCTAAGCTAACTTGAGTTCCCAGCGTTTTAACGCAACTATTCATTGCTGCATCCACATTTTTAGCAACCAGAGAGCCGCCTCTTCCCGTGGATCAAATCAATGAACAACTCCATTGCTCTTAAAAACAGAACTGCTTTTGCCATGCAAGAATCAATCCATAAAGTAGCAGACTCCCATCAGCCAGTTGAGCCACAGCCGCTGATTAATTTTATAGCACATTATTAGGAGAGATACCTCAGCATGTTCCTGACGGCCTCTTTCACCGATGCCTGCTATGTCCCTAAAAGCTATTGTGCTTACATCATGTGTTATTGAAACCTCGGCAGACTCTCCAGCAAAGGGAGCAAGGGATACACTCCATCATCATTCCACGCCAAGATGCTCAAAATCATTTTCAGGGCCCCAAGATGAAATGGCTGGGGCAGCAGGTCACGAAACACTGCTGGCTGCTTCAGAGCACAGAGAAGCCTTCAGCAGCGTCTCAAAGGAGAAAAGGAGCAGCCGATTCTCCACCATCAATCCCAGGCTGAGCAGCTGGAAAACAGAGGACCATGGCAATTTTTTTTCTAATGGGTGGGACACGGAAACGGTGTGCGGGTTGTTTTGCCAGACCTTGATGTTGCAACTTTCAAACAGATGGGCCCCCATCAAAAAGAGAAATTGCTGTATTTTCAAATTAAGGAACATCAATCACCCCGTCAAGGTTGGTTTTAAAGTTCCCTCACAACCATTTGTTGTGTCCCTTGTCCAAACTAGGTATTATTTACACACTTACCCTACTGTTACCTCCTTGGTCGGTCAGTCTGTCTTTCTTTCTTTCTTTCTTATATGAGGACCCCAATTGGGGTCAGGACCAGGGCTTTAATCCTTTGCCCTTTCCATGGTCTGGATCCAGATCACACCCTTCTCATAGTGGCCCTTCTCATAGCGGCCACTCAAAATCACACCAATGGCAGTACCTTGCCCCCAGATCCAATAGCAGCCATGGGGGTCAGCAGTCTATATCAGAACTGTGATGGGGGCACAGGGTTGAAGCCCTCCTTCGTCCACCATAGCTCTGATCTGGCTTGGGGCCACAAAGACGCTATGCAATGAAGAAAACAAGCACACAGTCTTATAGTACATGCTTATAATAATGTCCAGTTTGACCGTCTTTGGCTGCAATCCTACATACAACCGGGAGTAAAGCCTATTGAACTAAATGGGACTGGAGAGGAATCATGAAAGACAAGACTGGGCTGTTAATGTCTTTTTCACAAACACACTAACACAAAGTATTGGAATTTGGCACTACAGAGCTACAGCAGTAAGGAGCAGTCTTCAGGACCGAAGCATAATTTAGCAGGCCATATCTTATCCCCTCTTTTGCAAATCTCTCTGGTCTTTTTTCTCCCTAGGCATCAAAATAGGTAGCATATGTCCAAGGAGACCCACAGGTGGCCCCAGGGCTTATGTGGAGGTAACTGAAAATATTTTTTTTGTTTACTTCCCATTTGCCTTCAGATCACCCAACACACACACACACACACACACACACACACACACACACACACACACACAAGGATGCAGTGCACACCTTTTTGGTACAGCTGCATAGGTGCTGATGGTGGGGGATAGGATTGGGCTCTAAGAAACGGAGCTGAGCATCAGGGCATCTGTAGTTGAAATCTCACCTCTATCATGAGGCCGGCCACTCCTTTTGAGTCTCAGTCTTCCCCATCTGTAATATGGGCACAATAATACTCACCTTACAGAGATGTTGCTGTAAGGATTACAAAACAATACGTGCACAATACAAAGTTTCCTTGTTCTGCAGTACATGGTGGTCCAAGCCTGATGCACCTGAGAAAGTCAAATACTTGGAAAACCAACTGCACATCTCACACATACATGATTCCATTTCATCTTGCACACAAGAGAAAACATTAGCAACAGACCGAAAAAGGGAGTTCTGAACAGGACATTAATATACATTTTCTCATTGATTCATCTTTCTTGTTCCTTTCCGGGGAGGGAAGCCCAGGCTTGTTACTGCTTTGAAGGATATTTTGCCAGCAAGGCCAGCTGACCTGCGTGAATCATTTTTTGGTCCTGTTATCGCTATATCTACTGTTATTTTTCCTCCCCTGCCGCTGAAAGAAAAACAAAAGCAAAAGTTACTACTGCTTCCTTTCATCTCTCTCTCTCTTTCTCTCTCTTGTGCATGTGTGTGTTTTGACGTTGAAAGCCAGATTTTACAAACCACTTAATGCGCTCTAAGGATCGTGTTAAAAGACGCTGGCATGTTGATACGCACGGCACAAAGGTCAGTCATTGTGAGGCTCTGTGCAGACAATTTGCTAGGGTGTATTTTTTTTTTTTTTTGGCATTTTGTAAGCACGCACAGGACAGCTCTCCAGCAAGCCTGACCTTGACAGTGAGTTGGATAAATAAACCTTCAATTTACCCCCTCCAGCTCCACGCAAGCCCAGCCGATCCCTCTGGAGCCTTCACCTGTCCACATCGTTCAACTGCCTGCAAGTTGCAACTGACGAACATCCGGCGCTTTTACGGATTCTGTGACAAACACCATCTAACAGATAAGGCTCCTGAAAAGTCAAAGTCAATAGCGCTTCCATTGAAAATTTAATGGTGGCTCCATCCTTACCCATCATTCTTTCCCACTGTTGCATACATCCCAGGAGGCACTTCAAGCTAAAGCACTACTCCATAACAGGTAATGACGTGGCATTTAATGATACTGTCCAAAGTGATCCTGGCCCATAGAAAGTAATGTGCGCTCATGTAGCAGATAAGCATGGCTGAATGTACTAGAACAGCAGTATCTTTCACGGCACTGTCACCAGATACAATGTGACATATGGACTGCCAGTGTACCTGCTTTTCCCTTTTTCTCTGCCATTGGAAGGAAAGAGCCTTTTCAGATACTGAGCACCAAAAAGCGTTCAGGGAATTCAGTAAGAGGCAGGATGGTGAGACGGTTGCATTTAAGTACTATTCATGGCCTCTTTAATACTTCAGTACACGCGGATTTGCTCCTAGAAAAAAAAATCTGAGAATTATGCCTCATTGAAGAATGTCCTTAATCAACTCTGACATGTATTATTGGAGGCAGAAATAATGTTTCAGTATGATAGATAAGGTTAAAAATGTGACTACACTGATCATTTAGTCTAGCACTTTGCCACTGGGGGGGGGGAGGCAAAAATGACAGAAACTCCCTCCCAAAGCCATAACCTATTTGCAATAATTCAATTGACGCAACCAAGAACTGAAAAGTACAACCTCAGAAACCCATTTTAAGATGGGTCAAAATGCATTTTATCCATTTTTCTGACAAAGTTATGTTGTTCATGTAGATTTCTTTGAAAACACACACACACACACACACACACACACACACACACACACACACACACACACACCGGGAACTGTAACATTTCTTTGGCGTGCCACAAGGATGTGAAATTTGACTCAAGCAGCACACGAATCTCAAGACCACGTGGAGCATAGCATGACAAACAAAAATCACCTTTATGGTTTCAAGCCAAATAACGTATTACATGTTTTCAAATCTAATGGCGGCCAGGAGGTTCCAGACAGCCCCATAACACTGCAATGAAGCATGGCGTGACATTTCTATGACTGCAAAAGGAGCTATTTTCCTCCAGTATTACCTGAAAGGTAGTTTAATAATAATAATAATAATAAAGAAGCATCCATTTTTTTTTTAAATTACATTTCTCTTGGATTATTTCACTCTATAGTGGTTTGCGAGTTGGAATTCAACCTGGACATTCCAGGTTCAAATCCCCTCTCGACCACAAAGCTTCCTGTGTGACCCTGGGACAGTCACTGTCTCTCAGTCTCACCTACCTCACAGGGTTGCTGTGAGGACCAAAGGAGGAAAGGAACCATGCATACCACCCTGAGCTCCTTGGAGGAAGGCTGCTATAAAAATGTGAAAAAAAAAAAATAAGCAGCAGACCTAGCCCACCTAAGAGGTCAACAGAGGCAGTCACAACCGGGGGCACAGTTCACCTGCCTACCCACTTCTACGCCTCCTTCTCTTCATCTTTCTCTTCCTCCCAAGACTGGAAAAAAAGAAAAACAGTGGAAGAGGAAGTGTGGAGGACAGAAGGGTGGTGTGCTGGGTCCATCACATTCCCCTCCTGAACCATTCAATTCAAATCCCCCTTTTTCCTTTAAAAGGAGCAGGAAGGAGCAGTGGAGACATCCAAAACACCACCAGGAGGTCTTGGGTCAGCACTGCTACAAGCCAATGGTAAGCAGAAGCTGGATGGTGGCTGACTACCCTGCTACATGAGATCCTTCTAGTTCACCGGTTCTCAACTTGTGGTCTGTGAGATCCTAAGTGGTCCTCAAAGTCTCAGGAAAAAAAAATAGCTTTTGATCGCTTTCAGCGTCTTGCCGAGTAAGTTCTCTCCCAAAAACCACCAGAAAGGGTGGAGAACAGATTGCCCGCAGCCACAACCAGCAACAAAAGCAGCAACGCACAAACCTCTATTAAAAATACATCTAATAAATCTTTACTAATGGGGAGGTGGGGTTGGATGTGGTCCATGATGATTCCAATTTTTGACTCAGTGGCCCACCGGGTCCTAGGGAACCACTGTTCTAACTGGAGATATTGGGAAAATAATCTGGGACCTATTGTATCCAAGTCATGTGCTTTGTCACTGACGACGGGCCCTCACCATCTCCCACCACACCTCTTGCAGGGATTCCTATTTTATTAAGTATATTTATAGACTTCAACAAAAACCTCAAGAGGATGATTTTTGACATATGACCAGCTGTGCAAAGTCAAAGGTGTACATACTGCTGGAGGTCTGTGTGTGTGGTCTGTCAGGGCTGGATGAAACAAAGCCATATTTTAATCTCCTAGTGAAGGACCCATCCAATCCACCTTTTGTTTAATGCCACACTACTTAGGTAATTGCTCGACTCAAGTCAGACAGGCGGCGAGGCTCTGGTTCCTCTGACTATGTTCCTCTCCCCCCCCTTTTCTTTATTTATTAGTCTCCCTTATTAAAAGAACATCTTGGCTTGCATGATGGATACTTTTCAAGCAAACGTCAAACTGCTTACATCAACAAGGCGAGTCAGAGGCTGGCAAAGAGAGCAACACAGAGTGTTTGCAAAAGAGTAACGGGACATTTCTTTGGCTCTGGAAGAGATTTGTAATTTAACAGGAAGAAGGATCTTTTTTTGCATGGCCAAAATACTTGTGTCTGCAAACAGATATCACAGCATTGGCTGTTTGTGCAAAAACTTGCCAGGTTCAGATTTTTCAATCCCATAACCACCCTGAGAAAGGCTAGGGGCTCAGCCAGCACAGGCGAGGCATGTGCAGAACCCGGCGGGTCAAATGAGATTTCCTTATGTATTTCCTTCCTCGTGTATTGACAACCCTCAGCTATGAGTGATGAGTGTTTCTTGAGTGCCAGTTTCCACTACAGGGGATGGGAAGAGCTCCTACAGGAGTAAATTCTGGGAGAAACTGAGGTACACATGACTGCGCACCATCCTCCCCATGCAATTCCATAAGGTTGATCAAACACATTGTTCACACAGTCCACCACACATGTAGGAGAAAACTCTGGCCTGCAAATTGCTGTACAGGTATTAAGAAAACACCTTGCAGTTATTGATGTTGGCTGATCAACTTTTTTTTTTTTTGGGGGGGGGGTAGTCCTGTCTCTCCTCCCCAGTTTGGTTAACCAGTCATAAATGGTGAAAATGATGGGGGCATTGTGGTGGGTTGGGGGAAATTCTGAGTCCACAGAGGGCATTTGTTGAAAGCTGATAGCCCTCAGAAGTTCTGTTAAATAGTTCTTGTAGTCACAATGAAAATTAATTGTGTCATGCAAATGGAACTATTTGAGATCACGCATAGATCAATCTGTGCTAAGATGTCTTTGATGATCCAGTCCTATCCTCCACCAGTTTAAGCTATCAAGCTGTGCTGTCAGAGGGCACACTGCATCCAATAGTGGGGGGGCAAGCACATGGCCCAGGACAGCTAAATGAAAACACATGCTGGCACAAGGTAGTCAGAGGGTAGGTCCGGGCCCAGAAGGGAGCATAGGATCTTGGCATGTGCAGCTGCTGCTGCCCACTGTACCTGCTCCAGAGGGTTTCTGGAATCCACTGGTGGGTGTGCAGAGGCTAAGGCCGTTGGCACTGGTGGTTCCAGAGGGCATGATGACAGCGCATGCCTTTCACACCGCCATAACAGGACTTATGACAGCAGATCACATTGGATTGGCTCGCTCATCTATTTCTTCAATAACTTTTAAGAGCCCCTGCTAGTTGACTACCAATAAATTCAACTTCAAATGACTAGTTTCACTTTCATTTAATGTTCGAAAGACACGGTGCCTTCAAAAAGCACAGCTCTCAATTTATTCCTTGAAACATCTCAGTAAAAATATTTTAAGTTTCCTTAAATTCCAATTTTTGTTTTGTCCCAGAGCACTCAGCTTTTCCTAGACTAAACAACATGACAGCTTTCTAGTCCACTTGAAGTCTCCAGCCCGGGCATATTTTCTCACTTCTACTAACTCTCCATCACGCTCCCACTCTCAGTTGACTTCTCTTCTTGTCATTTCATACTTGGCTGCTTTCTCTGTAACAGAATCATGTGCCACAGATTCTTCCCCTACAGTTAATTTTGTTTCCTCTGAGTTTTACGGCAATCATGAAAAGACATCAACTCTTTGCTGTCTATCGTGCTTGGGTTGCATGCAAAAACGATATGAGCATGGTCCGTATCCTTCCCATATGCTCTGAGATATTTAAGAGTCATTTAAAATAAGAACAGAAAAGGGACACAACTTGTGTTAGCCTCGCATGCCATGTTCACATTTGCAAACTCAGATTTTTATCAAAACTTCCCTGCTAAACAATCCAACAGTAACCAGTTAACACCTCAGGGAAGGCACAAGCAGAGTAAGAGTAGTTTCCCCCTCTACTTATCTACAGCATCTTCCACCTACAAATATGAATGAGATTTCATTTAGTATCATGCCATTGACAGATCTATTCTCCGAAAATATTTGAACCCCTTTCTACAGCTATCTGAGCTAAGGGCTACCACTGCATCATGTGACAGCGAATTCCATTTACATTTAAATAATTTATCGTTACACTTATTTTTCACAGGTATACACACCACCTACCCTCCAAGGATCGCAGACTGGTGTATATGGCTTCTCCCCCCTCCTTTTATCTTTTCAACAATCCTGTGAGGCAGGTGAGAATGAGAGATAGTGACTGCCCCAAAACCAACTACTAAGCCCCAAGGTTAACTACTAAGCCTCAGGACTGAGCAGAAATTTGGCTGTGGATCAGGAGGACCTAAGTCAATAGACTGGCTTGGACCTACAAACCAAGGTCTAGGTTCTTGGTTTCTCAAGCAGCCACATCTATTCCCATATTAACCTTACTGAAGTTGAAGATCAGTTGAGGAGGTCTTGCCTTCAACGTTCCATCATATCTGAAGGCCAGTTTGGCTCTCTGTGAGAAGCAAGGCCTTCTTAGTTGCTGCTCCAGAGCTTTGGAACACCCTTCCATGTGCCATCCATCTGGTTCCTTCTCTTCCGGTATTTCACAAGGAGGTTAAGACTATTTTCTTTCACTTTGCGTCTGGTTGCTAAGACCTAGCAACTCATTCCAGAACTAGTTTGCTCCAAGTAAAGAAATGCACTACTCACAGAAAGCTAAGTTACCAAAGAGAAGGAGCCCTAGATATTGAGGTCCTAGTTAACTGTCTGCCGTAATGTGACCTGGACAATGACTTCATAACATACCCCTTCGTAGTACAGGGGTCTCCAAACCCTGGCCCGGGGGCCAGATGCGGCCCGCAGCAAGCCTCTATTTGGACCATAGACTCTTGTCCCCTGAAAGCCTCTGGCCCACTTGACTGAACATGACCAGAGCTGTGCTCTGATTGCATCTGGAGGGTGTTCTGAGGGCCTGAGAGGCTGAGTGAATGAGTCTACTCATTCATTTATTCATTCATCTAAATTCCATCTCTAATTTATTTATTTAAATTTTATATTTAAATTTTTTTCCAGCCCTCAGCATTGCACCAGATATTTCATGCGGCCCTCTGGCCAAAAAGTTTGGAGACCCCTGACATAGTAGAATAGGAATTGCATCCAAAATTCAGCAGTGCCACTTATAATCATGATAGACATCTTGTCTGTCTCTTTGGATGTGAACTGAGAGAAACAAATGCACTTGTGCACAACAGAGAAACAAGAGGAGGTCCAATAGCCAGAGTGTTCGGATTCCAGAGCAGAGAACCAACCTCATCACCAAGCCAATAGCCATAATGGGCCAAGCAAAAATAAGCAAATGATGTAAGACTTTGCAGAATAAGCACAGCACTGTGTACTAAGCTTTCAAGTTTAACATTGGAGGAGAATGATGGAGGGAGAAAAGATGGTACATAAGATACAAAGGAGCAAACAGGAAGTCATACAAAACCCTCTGGCCAATCAGGAGTAAACAGTGCAGGTTCATGAAACAGGAGAAGTGAAATGCAAAACTAAAATAAGGAGCTGGGCCCACAAACAGCTGCCAGACGGTAAGACATCCAGAACTTGGGTCTGCTGCAATATACTCTGAGCCAAGTAGCCCTCACAGAGAGCATCTCCCAATCAGAGCTTGAATCTAATTACATTTTGTGTTCATTACATTCATCTTCTCATGTCATTTGGTTATTTCATCCAGTTCAGTCATCCGTTCCATTTAGTGAAAAGGGGCCAGGGGGTGGAAGGAACACAGCTTACAAAGACACACCACCACCACCCCCAAAAGACTTTGTAACTAAATTATGAATGCTTGAAGCAGCTACCTTCAAATGGCGAACTTCATTCCAAATTTTCATTTTGGCTTGGCTTGAAGACACCCTCAGAACCAAAAGGCACTCTGGGGGAAAGGAACCATCCCCTTCTGGAAGGATTTCCAGCATTTCAGCTTAACAGTCAAGGGTGTGAAATAGTTTGAGCTTCACTTAACACTGTCTTATCTCAAAAGTGTCATGTCATATTGCCTGTCTGTATCTCGGTAGTAACACAACGAAAGCTGCCTTTCTGCAACATGATGAAAATTGAGCTGGTATCGTTATCTCAAAGGCAGTGGGCCACCCCACCCTCCCCCTTTGAATACAATCCATATGATAGCAGAGAAATAAAAGCCATTTTGCCATTTTTTTAAGTACTTAGAACAGTAATTGCAATATCAGAAATTGATCTTGCCCCTGTGACCAGTCACAAGGGTGTAAATCAAGTACTTTTAATATGGACCAGCATAACAGCAGTGTCTTGCATGGTTTGTCGTCATTCCCCTCCGCAAGACTTGCTATGATCTTATTGGTTATGCAAAACAATAGAAACAGCCACTCTTTGGGCACAATCCTAACCAGGTCTACTTAGAAGTAAGTCCTATTTTACTTCTAAGTAAGGGGCTAATGAGGCTTACTCTCGGGAAAGTGTGGTTAGGACTGAAGTCTTTTGGGAGATAAACAGGATAGAAATGGAGTAAATAAATAGAAAATTTGCTAAAATTCAGAGAGAATTATGCAATTTTCAAATCCAGGTCACAGAATACAGCTCTCTAGAGAAGAATTTAGATAGCTGGGTACATAACATTAATTATCTATAGCCCTATGCACATGCTGTAATTTTCAACATGGAACCAATGATAAGATCCAGGACAGCCATCTGCTCACTAACAAAACATTATTCGAGAATGGAGATGTTCTGAAGGTGCACTCGTTGCATTCTGGCCAAATGAAACATTTTCTCTCCAGGATCAAGCTCAGGGTCAATGGATTTTGCCAGTTTGCAGCAGCAGTTGGCTGCATACAGCACGGATTGGCTAGCACCTGTGACATCATATGCCCATTTCCCCATTACCGCTTTCTGAAACCAATTTGCAACTTTGACAGAGCTTTTAAAAATACACATAAAGCAATGAATGAGCACTTAAATAAGTAAAAATGCAGCGCTGTGGAAAAAAATTAGACAGCCCACCTGAAACATGAGGATAAGGATAATAAGGATACTACTGATATCTGAATCCTTGCTAAAATCACTGGTAGGTATATCTGTCAGTTACATCTCAGAAATAGCAGGAAGTTAGACTCATGCCATGGGGGAAAAAGATCTGTTGAGATTTCAGTGGGAACATTTTGTTTGTACAAAGCCAGCTCTGCAATTGCCAGTTCAGCAAATGAGAGTCAATCTTTTCAATGAGACATTATCATCTTTCTTGCTTGATATCCTGACCATCTTCATGGAAAACAAAAGACTTATGTCTGAAGTCTTGGAGACAAGGTCAGCCCAAGGCTTCCTGATACCTGATGCAGTATGTCAAAGACTGTACCCCTTACCCCACCAGGTGTGCCAAACTCTGTCGCCCCAAGTTTCCAGTGCTCTAGCTCCACACTCCCCTCCCCTACATTTGCTCTTCCTCTCTATCCCTCATTTCTTTTTCCAGTCCAGGAAGGAGAAGGAGGAGCAGGGGAGGTAAATAGGTGGACAAAAATGGGCACCCTCTACCACGATGGGCACCCTCCATCAAAGATGGGCACCTGCTTCAGCAGGGCCTCATGGATGGGCCGTCCCTTTCTGGAGAGCCACTTCCATTCAGAGTAGACAATACTGAGCTCGATATAGTGAGACTTGGTACAAGATGTCATAAAAGAGGTGTTATTCTTTTTTCCTAAATTCTCACACCCCACATGTTTCTTCTTCTAATTCAATGCAATTGCGTATCAACAACATTTGCTATACCCCGACAGCATCCACGTCTCTGCACTGAAAATTAAGCAGGATTGGTTGGCGGTCTCACATTAAGCATGCTTTAAAAATAAATAAATGCCAACAGCGTCGGCATCCAGTGGCATTGCTAGTGTGTGGGGGGGGGCTGCAGGCCACATTGAGTGATCAGCATGGGGAGGGTGACACCATTACTGGCCCAAAATTTTTAAATCTTGGTATTTTTGAATAATACCATCATGATCTACATCATTCAATGTGTAATTTCATGCAGAATGCAACAAAACAAACCACATTGAAATATCTCTACTCTATCAAAAGTTATAGTCAAAAAACCAGCAGGGGTGGGGCAATGGTGCATCACTACGCCCCCACCCAGGGTATTGCCCTGCCCACTGCATGGAAGGAGGTCCATCGTGGGGGTGATGTGCTGACCTCCCATGCTGGGTGATGCAAATCCTTGTGATGTCGCTAGAATTATTGTTAAAAAAACAGATAAAGAGATTGCAGAACTCACAGCCTTACACTGGAAACAGATCTGTTTTCTTGCACTGCACCTGCATCCACACTCAATAGAAAAGATAGATGATTACAGTTGTGGGGGAGGGCTCTGATGCAAAGCCCTCAAGAAGCAAAATCTTTTCATAACTTCGCAGGTTTTTTTTTTTTTCCCAAGGAAGTATAATTATAGTTTTGCATAACCATCTAATGAAAGGAAGTCCTCTCGTGCCGTGTTAATAAAGGACCTTGCCTTAGTGTGTTAACAAAGCAAAGGCATTCTCCATAGGTAATGTCACTATGTAATTAGTATGCTCATAAGATGACTTAAGATTACAGTTTATCTGAATCTAATAACTACCTATCAGCAGCCTCACTGCTCTGTCTTTTTCAATGTATCTTTCCCCTTGAGTGGTTTGAGTATCTACCCACTCACAGAGGGGCTCTGTGGAATGTCAAAATCATAAAAGAATGAAGACATCCTTCTAAAGGAGTCACACACACACATACACGCGCACACACATGCACATACGCACGCGCGCGCACACACACACACAGTGTTCAATCATGAATTCTACTCCTATTTGCAGACAGAATAAACATGAGAACTTTTGCAGACTAAGGCAAAAATCTCAGAATGCTTCCCATTTATCTTTCAGATGCAGCTTCTAAAGGTTTGCTCACTCCACCCATTTGATGTGGTCATATTTAAGATTCAGGCCTTTTCAGTTTCAAAATAGATGGGGGTTGCCACTTGGCCCAAATGTATGTTTGCCAACTTTTTTTTCCTTTTTCTGCTCAGGTGGTTGGTTGGCAGGCCTTGCAGATCTGAAGAAAGGATAGCAGAAGCATCAAATCATAGAATCATAGAGTTGGAAGGGACCTAATAGGTCACCTAGTCCAACCCCTGCCTGTTTCATATGCTATCTTGGTCCCAAGTATGCCACTTCATAACCCCTTTGAGGCAGAGTTTCCCCCATGGGGCAATGCGGAAGAGAATTCCCATGTTTACAGAGGCACAGTGATAAAACTGTACATGCATGCAGTCTAGATACAACAATTCATGCAAGGCTTTGATTTTGAATACAACTGCAACAATATGTTGCAGCAACCCCTCCCCTCCCCTGCAATGACCCCTCCCCTCCCAAAAGATGTTGTTTCATATCAGAAGTTGTCAAACCAGAAGTCACTTCTGGTCGCTTCTGCAAGGCATTCTTGGGCCTGCGGAGACCAATGGAGTGGGTCGCAGGCCTGGCTCAACCCAGAAGTGGCCTCCAGGGGCTCCCAGAAATGCTTTGCAGCACAACAGAGAGCAACAGATCGCGACCCACCGCACATCAGGTCATGACCCAGCAGTGTGTCATGACCCAAAGTTTGGGAAATGCTGCTGTAAAGGTTGCAGCCTTTGAATACAACTCGGGAAGAATGCTGAAATTCACTGTCATTACTGTGTATGAAATAACTGTACCAACCGTCATGATATGAAAACTGACTAAAAACATTCATTGCTGTTATTGAAACTCATTTGACTTCCCTTGAAAGTCAAACTGACTTCCCTTGAAAATCCCCATCTCCTTAGATGAACCCAGAAATGTGCCTTGTGTCATCTTTCAGTGGTCTCTAGAACTAAGCAAAAACACACAGGGAGGTTCTATCTGCTGAATCAGGATCATTGACCTACCTAGCTCTAGATTAAATGACAACTCTACCGTTTCTGCCAAGGGTCTTCACCAGCCCCAATGGCGAGCCCAAGAATTGAACTGGGGATGTTCCATATGCAAAGCAATTGCCCTTCCACCTCTAGCCCATCACCTTCATCTACATCTCTTGCAGGCCAGAGAGCAGAATTGGAGGGAAATGGCATCTTTCTTTTTATTTGTTGAATTTACATTCTGCCTTTCTGTTCCAAAGAAGCACATGTAACAGCAACTGGAGACTGATTTAGGTATTCATAAAGTCCTGCGTTGCTGTTTTTGTGACTTTCCAGCCTTCAAGGTAAAAGTAGGTTTCTCTTGTAATGGAGTCCAGAGAGTGCAAGTGAACTCTTCATTCTTTTCGATTTCTCATCCCTTTTGCCATCAAACCTATTTCGAAGGAGTGTCTGCAAAAGCTGTTTCTTTCTCTCTTCCCAATTCCATGTTTTTAGCCATCCTGGCCATGGGAGGCTGGGGAGGGGGGAGGGGAAAAAAAAAACACCTTGCAATAAAGAAATAAATAAAACTGCCACAATAACTCGTACTTCGGTCGATGCTGTGTTGATTCATCTGTCCCTGCAACTGAATATCTATCTCTATCGCCTCTTGTTCTATCAGGTTCAAGAAAGTCATCTGAGTGAGTGAATGAGTGGGGGGGAGTGGGGGGATGACAGATAGTGGCACAGTTTGGGCTTGTCGTGTTTTTTTTAATAAATATATATAACATACATTTCAAGGCTGGTGGCATCATAAGTCACTCTTGTTACTGGAATCACAAGTGTGCAGTACATTTCAATGGCAAAGGCCTTCTGAAGGTATGGAAATCGCCCATCTGAAGATCACAGGGAACGGAATCTGTGAACCCCAACCTCCCAATAGCTGATTGGTGCTTTCTAAGCAGACTGGTCCAACCCTCTGATTGGTGGATGGGTGCACTAAGAGCAGCAGTAGCTCTACATGATTTCAGTCGGAGCATCTCTCCCAGAGCCTGAACTTAGGACTTTCTGCATGAAAACTCTGTGCTGAGCCACTGAGTTCTGGCCCCTTCTCCTCTCTCCTGCAAATCATCCATTGATCAACCAAGTCTACTGCCTACCCCTGCAGTAAAGACATTATTCATTACTTAGGCCTTGCTTGTCCTCCCTAAACAGGACAGGGTTCAACATCACATACCCAACAACCCTCATTCAAGTTACAAAATCATACAACCAACCCCCCTCATTTTAAGAAATGTATTTCCCTGGAAGGAGCAACTTGAAAGCAGATTAAGACATTGTCAAGTATTTGCTAACCTACTTATAGACATCATTGGTCCCTTGGGTCTTGGTAGCCTTACACCTTCCTTAACGGACTAACTGAATAGGTAAATGGGTTATATCAGGCCAGGAAATCAATGTGTATACTGTGTTCCCAGCCACAGATGAGCTTGTCGAAGGCATTTTATTATAGCTCTAGGAGCTGTATTGATCTGAGCGTTAACTACTCAGAGGTGGCTGGCAATCCAATGAAGATGCGGCCTTGTGTCCATCCAAATGCATTCTCCCCTCAATAGTCCTTACAGACTAAGTGTTTGCAGATTGAATTAATTTAATGTTTGCTTAATCAAAACTGACTAAGCTGGAACTTAAATGCTATTAATTACAAAACAAATCGCATTCACGCTGTTAGCTTGAAGTTGGACTGGGACAACTACATTGCTGTGCAATCTAAGATTTTTGTATATATATATATATATATCCATGTATAAACTTGCATCTATACCTCTCCAATATATATTGAACTAGAATTTGAAATGTTTAGAGTCAGCCCAGTTCTATGTCTGCTGACTTGGATGAAAATCCACAAATTGCCCAATCCTTTCCCTGGCCATGTTATAGCACAGAGTTCTGCCAAGGGAGGCTGTGCCCCATTATATGATAGAATGTCACTCGGACAGCCTGCAGGAGATATGTAAAAATATTTCGGTCTGAGGAGACCAGGGGCACTCAGGGGAAGGGTTTCAGGGATAGGTTGCAGGTACAAGTTTCTTGTGCCAGATCCATTGCCTCCCTCCCTCTGAATTAGATGGACTAGTTGGCCAAACTAGCAAGGACCTCCCAATGGAAAATGGAGTATGCACAGCTTGTCACAACTCTCAGTTCCTCCAGTCGAGTTGCATCTCTTTTCCCCTCCATATCATCCATGTGCATGAGTACATGCGTGACACTCGGCAATAATGTCACCTTGATGCAATCAGACCTGTTTGCCCTAAAATTCTTTTTGTGTAGTGTTTTACTGCGGTCAACCTGCACTTTTGTGCATCGGTGAAAAAACGTATGTTTGCACTTTAATTACTGAGCTTGTTTCTAGCACTTATCTCCCACCCATTTGGGAAGTACTCTCCTGTTCCTTCAAATGTGTGACTTGAACCAATCTCAGTCCAGTCCAGGTTGAGTTCTGAGGAACTTCCTAGGCAACATCAAGGGTCCCTGTATAATTAATGCTCATAAGTAAGACAATACAGGCGAAAGCGACTTTGTCGGGGATGGAACTTCAAGCCCATTTGTTTAATGGAGCCACATGCTTACAAATCACACACTGTGTTTTAAACAACAGTAGCCAACTGCACAGATTAATGATGCACAAAGTACATGTACCCAAACCATGATTTCATTTCAGACAAAAGAACAATGCCTCTCTCTCTCTCTCTCTCTCTCTCTCTCTCTCTCTCTCTCTCTCTCTCTCTCTCCACCCTAATTTACAATTTCAATTACAAATATAAAAAGTTATGTTTCTGATAACTGCTTTTATTAGGTGGATACGTGTGCCTGCGTCTCATAGACATACAGTATGCAATAAAGACGAGAAGTACCGCAGCAAAACCCTGCTGTTCTCTTTGATGCCTGGCCTTGATTTTGAAACGCGATGGCAGAATTATCACTCAAACCAGATGCTCAGAGGCATTACCACAATGCTGCTGGAGGAAGGAGTCCTCACAAAATGCCAGCTTTGATTTCTGAACACAAAAAGGGAAGTCAAACCACATTTACTACTGGCCACCATCCCTCTCGTGTTGACCCACACACTGGTCACTCATCCCGCTTTCATAAGAAAGGGATGGTACCCATTTACATCATGAACTAGAAACTTGGGTAATTAGAGTTCTTTAGCCCTCCCAGTGGGGTAGCTAGCCACCCTGGCGCCCTGGGTAACATTAAAAATGATGCCTCCCACATCACAGCTGGAAATGATGTCACTTCTGGGTGTGATTTTACACCCACTTTTTTTTTAATTTGAAAAATTAAAAAATCTGCCACCTCCCCCCACCCCAGTCCACCTCCTGCTTGCCCCCCCTAAGTCCGCCAGTCACCCCTCAAGCCCCCGGAGCAAGGGGAGCAAACAGACAGATCCCCACTGCCCCTCTTGCAAGGAGTGCTGTTTTTTCCAGCACTTTTTGTAAGAGGTATGAATGGTGATGGCAGGAAGGGTGGCGCAACTGCACAGGCAGGTAGTCAGACTGTTTCCCCCAGGCAGCCTGCAGTACGGTGCAATTGCCACCCTGCAACCCATCTAGCTACGCCACTGAGCCCACCATATATGTCCTAAATTCTATGGATCCAATACCAGTTATAACATCCACATGAATATGCTTGCAAATCCCGCCCCTATACCAACATTTTATTAAGCCACACCCTGTGATCACTATACTGGAGAAAGAGCCTTCCTGTGATAGGGAATTCTGGGAACCCTGGATTTGCACAGTGCAAAGACCCAGTGAAGACAAGGTGAAGACACAGCCTTTGTGATTCTGTGCACCCCTAACCATGACATGTGTTTTTACCACCCGGACGTTTGCAAGGTGGTGAAATCGCACTGGGATGCGAGGATGCAACAAAGGCACATGCTTTTTATTATGCGCTACAGCAGCTGTACCAAGCGCTTTTCATCTTAATAAAAACACCACATTTAAAATATTTCTGAAAAATATAACATTATCGCCTACATTATACCCACAGACAAAAGCGACTGCTATAAAGTATAATCGCTGCAATTTGCAGGCATGTCGTCTCAGAATTAAAACTACAGGCGGATTCGTATTTAGATTTTCTTTTTGAAAAAAGAAAGAAAACCACTTTCCACTGTCATTTGGCATATTGTGAGATCAGAACCATTTCATAAGACCAATATAATGCTCTTCGCCATGTATTTCATTAGCAGAGATCATTGGGATAAAAAGGCAGAGCTCAAAGTCTAAATCCACTGACTTGCCGGGGATAACTGCTTGGCGATCCTCCGCAGAGCACAAGCTGTGGGCGACAAAGTTCTTCACTCTTATTTCACAAGCACATGACTTTGTCATCTATCACTGTGGTCCCAACAAAGGAAAGGTCCAGATGTCTGGAAATTAAAGGAGAGTGGGAAGACACTCTGCTGTTAAAGCGCTGAATACATAAATCATTGCAATAAGAGAATATCGCTATATTAGCTTCTGTCACACAATCTCCTACCTCTCCCCCCAACCATTTCATATTAAGTAGGAAATACAGGCAATTCTGGCAATTTTCTTATTACAAAAAAGAAAAAAGATTTCGGAGAGTTACCATTTCTTCAGCATTGTATTGATCTCTGCAGAAAAAAATAGAGAGGACAGATACAAAGATACTTTTGAACCTCACTGCTGAATTCAAAACCATTTGGTTGATTATTTTGGCTACCCCTGAATCCTGTGCTGGGTCCTTCCAAACTCACCATATCTGTGATAAATCTGCTTAAAGCGTTATATATTCTGGCGATACGTGCATTCTCATTTTCTCTGCTTTACTTCCAATTGCATCAAGCTTAGACATGATAGTGTAAGCTTAAAGGACCAGATCCTCCATCTTCTCCTATATCTGTTGTAAAGAAGAAAAGAATGTACGCACCAGGACTTTGTCGTTACAAGTGAAACACAAGTACCTATAACTAAAAGAAACCTATGATGCAGCATGACAGCATGATGCGGTCACTGTCTACGAGTCTGATGGTTAGTGCAGAAAATAGATAGCACCCAACTAAAAAGCTCCTTTTATGCAGAATTAACCACCCACATCAGTCCTGTGAACACAGCTCCCTTGCCAACAGGAAGAGGTTGTATCAGGGCTTGGCCAAGTTAAAAGATAGTCCCTGGGCCATGGGTCAGCTCAGGATCTTGTTCCAGTGCAGACTGGCAATGATCCACAGCGCCAAGATGCAGAGCGTAAAGTGGGCTGGGAGTCAGTTCCAGAAAAGACAGATAAGGAAGGCAAGAAAAAGGGTTGATATGCAGTGCCTGTTGACCTAGAAGTGCTAAAAAAAAAAGCAAACACTTCTGTTAGAATGCTTGTAAGTAGAATCAAATAAACAAAGGCATGCTCGCAAAGGGTTGAGCTCTTGTAAGCAATCACATTGAACCTGGAAGTATCCTTTCATAATGAGACTGGGGGCACAATCCTAACTTGTGCTGAACGGGCAAGCCCCATGGCCTGTGCTGTATCCAGCGCAAGACAGGTGCCAGCTGAAGTGCAATTCAGAATAAGGGGATATTTTTGCCTTGCCCCAGCCACTGCTATGGGGCTACTTGGATCTGCACCAGCAATTTTACAGGTGTAAATCAAAGCAGACCATATAACTCTGCTTGTGCTGGGTCTCAGGCCTGAGGGTTAGGATTCAGCCTGCACGGCCACAGTGAGTCCAACCCCCTCCGTGGGCCCTATCAGCCTTGACCTGGCCTCCCCTGCCCCCCAAAATCCCCTCCCCATCTCCCTTCCACCCTTCTCCACCCCCTTGCACCAGCCTGTTCAGGCCAGTACAAACTCACAGCATCTGGGACTGGATCTAGCCTTGTTTAGGCCTCCATGCTAGCCTAGCTGTTATGGTATGTTTGCAACACCCAGAAGGCAACAAAAGGGACCTGAGCCAGCTAGGTGCCAGTTACAGTGGTGTTGTGGGTCCCAGAATTGCCTGTCAGACAACTGATCCCATTTTCAGCATTTCCACTTGGGAGAGGACCTTCAGTTCTCTGTCCAGAAATGACAGCAAAAGCATTTGTTTCCCAGGCCTTCTTGGACTGGGACTACCAGTCCCCATCAGGAAACAATGCTACTCCGGCCCTGAGAGTGCCTACTCCCACCTTCACCACTCCATAAGGTAAGCATTTTGCTTAGAGGGACAAGGAGCTGGAAGGTGGCACCGTCTGCCACAGGTGCTTTGCATTTGAACCTTTGTGAGCAAGAAGGTGGCAGAGAGATCCTCTTCCCAACACTCTCCCAAAGGGAGCACAATCCAAACAGGACTGTCAGAGTCCCCTGCCACTATTTCCTGCAGGAGCACTACAGGAAGAGGTGGCTCACTCTTACCCCAATCTTCTTCTCATTCCAGCAGGGCAGCCCTCATCAGATCATCACTTCCTCCAGCTTGCCGCTCAAAGTGTCCACCACCTCATCTCATGGGTGGGCCAGCCCCACACAGCAGCTTACATGGGATCAGCAGCAGGAAATTCCCACTCACTTGGCAAACTGGCTGGAAAAGATGCAAAAGGTCACCGGATTTTGCACATCGTATAAATGAGTTCACGAGCAATGAGAACCACCAAATAAAAAGTGGCAGCCAGATTTGTTGCGAAGATTTGCTCTGCTCAAGGGCAGGATGTAGAAAATATAAAATCCATATGAAAAAGCCTGAATTGCCGAAAGGTTTTGCATTTCTCTAGGAAAGGAAAACCGTCTCGCTTTCCATGACATCTGGATTCCTCAACTAAAACCAAGGCAAGGGGTTTTTCCCCCCATCTTTAAACCAATTTCAGGAAGCTTCCTCCCCACCCCCATCTGCATCATATATATATATATATATATATATTTCCTTGCGCACACACCTCCCAGAAAGGAAATCAAACAGAAGAGATGCTGAGCTCACATGCTTGATTGTCAGTATTCCAAGATCCAGAAGCAGCCAGAAATGACAAAGGAACTGACACCTCACTAGGAGATTGGCTTCAAGACCTAAGAATGCCAGCAGGGAAGGTCTACCACTAAACTCTTTCCCCCCCAGGAACTGAGAAGAAAAAGAGAAGTAAAAAAAAAGTGATCCTGCATTCACAGATAAACAGGACAGAAGAAATGGTCCCATCACTAAATGGTACCAAGGGAAGAGAATCATACAAACGTATGCCTGCTGCTACTCCAAACTCTCCTACAGAGAGAAAACAACTAATGTATTCTGTGTACACCAGGCAGGATAGTCACAAACAAACCAGTTGCAAAATGTTCTTAGCAGTACAGGATTAAACAGGTGAAAGGCCTTCAGTGTTCAGTAAGGCTTACTCTCAGGAATAGCATTGAGACCTAATATATTCTCCATAGTAACATGTTCCATAGCTCCTCCATATTAACCCAAGATCTTGGCTGATTATTCATACCAGTGGGAGTCCAGGCGCTATCCTCAGCCAGCCCGGAGGTGTCACAAAAGTGCCATAAGGCACCTCAAGTGCATGCACCCTCGGTGCAGGGACATGGACCAGCCTCCAGAGGCCACCTCCAGTGCCATTGAGCCAGAGGTGACTTAAGATCATGCTGGCCATGTCAGGCCAGCGGAGGGGTCTGGGGAGGGTGGAGAGAGGGTGGAACAGAGGCATTCTGGGGAGGAGGGTGGGTGGTGAGCGGGCAGCCCAGGCCAAGTAGAGCTAGGGCTAGGATCCAGTGCTTAGGCCAGATCTTTACCCCACTCCCTGGCAACCTGGCACAGCACTAGGGCTGCTCGGATCTGCACCACTTCTTAGATGGCACAGAACCAAGTAGCCCCGTGGTGGCTGCTGCTGTGTTACCCAGGGTAAGGGGAATCAATTCCCCTTGCCCCAAGCTGAGCCACAGCCAGCCCCAACCCCATGCTGGACTCAGGGCAGGCCTGCCCATTCCAGTACAGGTTAGGATTGGGTTGCCCATCAATCGATTAAATCTGCATAGATCTGCCTATTAGGCAAACTAGCAAGTTACAAAAAAGCACTCCCCCCCTTTCTTTTTAGATCATGCATACGTGAGTTGAAGAGGCATTCCATCTTTCACATGAGAATTCCTCTTCAACATAGCCTTTGGACCTGCAATTGGTATAGTACTTTTATTATGATAATTTAAATCTGTTGCCTAATTATTTGGGTGGCACTTTTTAAATCAAAGTGTTTTAAATTGCTTAAGCAAGTAAAAATTGCAGGCCTGATTATTATTATTTAATGTTGAAATGCAGGATACAGTCTAAGCTGTTGGGGGAGATGGAATTTTTTTTTAGATTGTGAGCCCTTTTGGGACAGGGAGCCATTTAGTTACTTGATTTTTCTCTGTAAACCACTTTGTGAACTTTTAGTTGAAAAGCAGTATATAAATGTTGTTGGCAACCTTCAGTCTCGAAAGACTATGGTATCGCGCTCTGAAAGGTGGTTCTGAAACAGCATCTAGTGTGGCTGAAAAGGCCAATTCGGGAGTGACAATCCCTTCCACACTGGGAGCAAGTGCAGACTGTCCCTGGTCTGTCTCCCTGGCTATGGGCCTTCCTTCTTTGCCTCTTAGCCTCAGACTGTTGGCCAACTGTCTCTTCAAACTAGGAAAGGCCATGCTGCATAGCCTGCCTCCAAGCGGGCCGCTCAGAGGCCAGGGTTTCCCACCTGTTGAGGTCCACTCCTAAGGCCTTCAGATCCCTCTTGCAGATGTCCTTGTATCGCAGCTGTGGTCTACCTGTAGGGCGCTTTCCTTGCACGAGTTCTCCATAGAGGAGATCCTTTGGGATCCAGCCATCATCCATTCTCACGACATGACCGAGCCAACGCAGGCGTCTTTGTTTCAGCAGTGCATACATGCTAGGGATTTCAGCACGTTCCAGGACTGTGTTGTTTGGAACTTTGTCCAAAGGTATATAAATACTGTTAATAATAATAATAATAATAATAATAATAATAATAATAATAATAATAATGTTTGTCCCAGATTTGACCCTCTGAAGAAGGTAAATGTAAAATGAACAGATGAACAGCTAGGAGTCCCTACATTCACATCCCAACATCTTCCATGTTGCAGATTTGAACTATTGCACCACAATGTTTATAAACACTAGGCACGGTGTCCCCATGTTGTGAGTTTCCCTGTGGCACAAACCCACATCTCAATATGATGACATGTATGATACATTCCATGGCACTCATGGACTCACCAGGGTTTCCCATCCAACTACTACAATGGCGCTCATG
Source organism: Tiliqua scincoides (assembly GCF_035046505.1). Taxonomy (NCBI): domain Eukaryota; kingdom Metazoa; phylum Chordata; class Lepidosauria; order Squamata; family Scincidae; genus Tiliqua; species Tiliqua scincoides. The sequence goes on from NC_089829.1 coordinate 36,479,801, forward strand.
GACATTGTCATGGGTGGATAGGAAACTCTAGTGACTGACTCAAGGTGACTGAGTGAGCACTGAGTGGAGATTTCAACCTGTTTCAAATGTGGATTTTCACCTGGGGATCTGAACATGAGTTCTAGTTCAGTATAACCAATACAGCATGCAGGTTGTCCTTTAACCAAGAAAATAAAGCTAGGCCATCATTGCACTGAAGTGCTATAATATTTTAAGCAGTACTTAATGAGATTTGTAAATATTACTGCTCATCTTTTTAATTAATTGGCTGACCACCTTCATAACCTTGTGTTTTTGTCAGTAGACACCCCCCCCCCCACCCATGACCACTGCTAGGCTGCTATTCCCTTGGCTGATAGCAGATAATCCTCCATTCTCAAGGGATGCAAAGCTTTGGGGAGTTGTATAAAATATGATCGTTGTATTTCCATTCCATACCATAGCTTCCTTTCTGACAAACTAATAAAAGACAGAGGGAGCTCTCCTTTTTGATCTCCATATTAACATCTTAGAGTTGGACAAGCAAGCATCATCTGTCCATTGAAGATACGTGGGTTTATTTTACAGTTTGATCCTTGAAACCTTATCTTTAAATATCTCAAACGTATATATACTGTGTTCTGAAGAGCTTTCAGACAGAATGTTTATTAGTTACTTTGATCTAATTCATCACCCGCCCCCCCCCAAAAAAAATTTTTAAACAAGTACATAATGTTCTTTAAAGTGACACATGTTGGAAGCTCTGAAAGTTCTTTTAAACTCTTTCTTCCAAAGAACTGAACTTTTTACTTCCCGGGAATGAAATATAATGCAAAAGGAAGCTGTCAATATGGATGTCAATGGAACTTGTCACCCCATGAATGAGAGCCTCTGTCAATTTTTTTTCCTCCATTCCTAGCCACACTGAGCCTTCACAAGGCCTTTTCACGTTATAAATCAACTTGCAGCTTAGAATATCCTGGCAGGACCTTCAAGGAACGAATCAGAATGACAGGAAAAGAGGGGATAACAATCAAAGCTTGACTGAATACAGGTGTTTGAGTTTACAGATGAACCACAAAATGCCTGGATATTTGACAGCTGTTGATGTTATCAGTTATACGCAGCTATTATTGGCTTCGGGCATGGGGGGGACTCACAAAGCCTTTCCCTTAGCAACATCCACGGCCGATAACATTTGGCTGAACTTTCAGATCTTAACCTCCCTTCTGACTCTCTGCAGTCAAACCCGTGTAAACTGATCGGAGGAAAAGACACGCAGAGGGAAGACAAGTAAAATATTATTGACTGGACTGTTTCTTGTCTATTAGGAAGAAAGAGCAAAGGAGGGAGTGCTCTCCAGTTTGACAGGCTTCAAGATAATCAGGGGAGGAATCGAGGCAAGAGAGTAACCCTTAGAACAGTAAGAAAGACGGCGCCTTACGAGAGGTCTTTGCTCCATGTGGAGGATAAACAAGGGAGGCAAACAAGGGGGTCCTGTTTTATTCAATGCCACATTTGAAAGCCCAGGTTTTGAGGGCTAACTATTTCAAATGGTGCAATTTGATTTTTTGGTTTTGTTTCCAAAGCATCATTTTAACACTACTTTGTTACTGTTACTTTATTTAAAAGAGTGTAGTAGGTGTGCTCAGCGACAAGATTTCAAAACTGCTGCCGATATTTTTTGCTTTTTTAAGAGGATGGCTTAAAATCTAGTTGGATGCTACTTGCCACTTATCCCTGAACACGCATAGCCGATGCTGAGTCAGACCATTGGTCCAGTATGGTCTCCCCTGACTTGTCAATAAAGCGCCAGGCTGTATCCCATCACCTACTATTTGGTTATTTCAGATGAACATGCTTCCTTGGAGGTTCAATTCATTTGCACACTGAGCTGCAAGGGAACTGCTTCAATGTGGCAATTTGGGGCTGCGTATCCATGCAACTGCAATGTGCAAATGTGAAGATTAGAGTCACACATGTGGGAAGAGGGATGATCACATAGGTCTTTCCCACAACAGGAAAAGTTGTTCACTATATGAAACAGCCCCAGAACATGATTGTCCATCGACCTCAGCAACCTCCAAATTATGGCCCGTGGTGCACCAGTCATCTAGGGTGTGGCAGTGGTGAAGCCTTACTGTTCCACCCCACCATCTCTCATCTTCATGCCTGATCTTTGCAGCAACTTCCACTGAAGGATGTCCCAGTCTCTAACTGGGTGGTTAACTAGATCAGGTGATGTCTGAAGGCCCATTACCATCAGAAAATTCACCTAGCCAGACAACCCTGAGCATCAGAGACAGCGGAAGCACCCAATGCACCATCAGGGAATGGGCAGACAAATGGCATGTGGGAGGCAGTGCAAGGCTTTGCGCTAGCATTAGGGTCAGACAGTCAGCATAGACCAGGGGTATCAAAGTCATTTCATACAGTGGGCTGAATAGCATGCCTGCTGAGGGCTGGAAGTGATGTCATTAAGCCAGACATAACCAAAAATAAGCACTTTTTCTCCACTTAGGAACTCATTAGCTGCAAATGACAGAAAATATGCAAATCTTGATCATATCTTCAAGATATGGGAGAGCCCAATTATCACTCAGGCTGCCCCTTCAGCAGTGACACTTCAGCACAGCTCAGCACCTGAGGGCAGCTGATGGTGGTGTTCGGAAAGCCCGAGGGCCAGATAAAGAGCTTCTGCGGGCCACCTAGTTCACAGGCCTGATGTTTGACACTCCTGGCATTGACTGGAAAAAGCACATTTTTTATTTTAGGAACTTGCATGAGTGTCTGCTGGACGATAACATTTTCAGAAACTTCACATTCCTTCAAATGAATATGGATTAATGATATTTGAGGGGCATTACAAAACATAATCTTTACCCTTCAGTTCCTGATAAGTAAAATGTTTTGGGATAGCAATGCTTATTTTTATTTAGCAACTTCTAGGGAAAGGTGCTGATGCTTCTGCACTATCCAATATAATCTTGCATTCCACTGTCCCACCACATTTATGTAGCTCTTAATACAGTTATATAGTCATCTGGTTAACATTGCCCTTCGGATGGTAATGAGGTCTTCTCTAACCCTTTAGCTACTATAAAGTATGCAGAAGTTAAATGCACAGATGAAAAAAAAATTTGTCTCAATTTTATACTTCTGCAAAAATGGTAATTTTGTACTTAAAATGTACAAGATGGATGTTCAGAAATATACGCTGATAGCCTAAATTATATTTGGTCATAATTTATGTAGTACAGTCCCAAAGAGATGCAAAATAGTGAGAAGCATAATTTATCCGCTGGAATCAGAGATAGCTTTACTAAAACTCCCATTTATTCTATCCCCTATAGTTTTAACCAGCCTTTGTCCTTAGGGTGCTTTCGCTGTAAGGTTTCCATGTTGCCGTTTGATCACATATCGTAGCCTATAATTTGCCTATCGTCAGACGCAAATTCGTCTTGCAAAATTACGATTGCACCTAGAAAACATTTCATTTTGGAAATGCAACATATTTATAGCAATATAGAAATAGTATTAAAATAAAGTATCTATCAGAAAAATATATGCACCTGATAAACTCTGCAAATATTATTCTGTCCTCTGTTTCTCACATACAATGAGTAACAGTGTGGTATAATGACTATACTGTGGCAGCTCAGGTGTTGACAGTGGCCCAGCGTTTTAAAGTTCAAAAATTTTAACTGGCTTTCACTTTGTTTCTGAGGATTGTTCAAGGTGGTCCAGACATTTTTTTAAAAAGTTAAATTCAAAGTGAATTTCAGGGTTCTTTCCAAGGCAAAATATCTAGCAGTTTTCCAGGAAAATCAAATGAGAATGCAATCTTAACCCCTGCCTGACCCAGCGCAGCCATCGCTGTGCCAGCTCAAAGTGTCTAAAATGTGCCATAAAGCATGTCTGCAACTACTTGTGAGCCAGCAGTGCTGGCTGGAGCACGTAAAGGTGAACTGACTGGTGCAGGGGTGTGAGGGGGACGTTTCTGGGTAGGAAATAGTGAATCAAGCCCAGGAGGGAGCAGGATTGGTGGAAGCAAGCCTCCGTCATATCCTAACCCCCCTCCCAGACCACCCAGCATTATACCAGCTAAATAACTGGCACAGATCCAAGAACCCCATAGGGCAGGCTGGGGCATTGCTTGAGGTAAGGGAAAATATATCTCCTTACCCCAAGGAGACCTCCAGCCACCTCCTAACCTGTGCTGGATTCAGCACACACCACGTAGCCTGGCTGCGCCGGCACAGCTTAGGATTGGGCTATCAGTTTTACATGCTTGGGCTCTGATTTTTTAAATTGGCATGTAATGAATTCTGTGACTTGCACATTGTATTCTTTTGCATTATTGTGACATTTTCTTTTTTGCTAGAACGTTCAGCACTGTTTGCAGAAATGTAGAATACATTTTTTAAAAAACAGAATATGAAAATAACTCAGCAGATCAGTTTCTTCAATGGATTTACAACTTGGGCCATCCCAGTGGGCTCAGTTCAATTCCTTCTTAGAGGACAGACCCTGCTCAAATGGTCAAGCATGTGTTTTGCATACAGGGGGTCCCAGCTTCAGTCCCCAGTGGGGGCTGAGAAAAATTCCTGTCTGAAATTCTGGACAATTGCTGCCAGATAGCATTGAACCATGTGAACCAATGGCCTGATTCAGAACAAGGCAGATTCCCATGGAGGGCCTCCTTAAAAACCTGTTAGAAAAACTTTAGAAAAAGCATCCAAAAATTTGTTCATTCTGATTGAGCAGGTTGCCTCAAAATTCCTCTGATGGAAGGCTTAAGCTGCATTTATTTTGTAAAAGTCAAATCCTTCCATGAAGAAAATTAAGTCATAAATGCACATCAGAAACAGGCCCATTAATTAAAAAGTAATCTTAACAGGGTTGATGCTACAGCCTGCAGCCATCCAACTTCTGACTGTAGTGTCCCTCAGATCTCAATATGAGCACAGCTGGAACTGGCCAGGACTTCAGTTGGAAGATTACCAAGGGAGACTCAAAACATACAGGAAGTGCTGACGTTCATTTTCCAGCTAAGCTCCATTCCCTTCACATCTGTGTTGCCCTATTAAAGCTGTCAGGGAGAAGAGGGCTGCAATCAGATGTGGCATAAGAAGCCAAGGCGACAGTATTCAATAGGGGTCCAGAACGCTGTCATTTGGGTGGGAGTACCGGGGAACACACCAGAGTCTATTGAAGCAGTGGGAGGCAAGTTCCAAAGTTCCAGAAGAAGTGAACACACGCATCAAAGGGCCGGTTTATCAAAACTGGTGGTATCAAATGGTCAAGCTTTTTCTGGATAATTCCACTCCTGGGTAAAAGCAGCAGGGCTGAAGGTTTGGAGCAGTACCCACACACAGAAAAACATGTCAAGAAGCAGCCTAGGTTTTCTGATATACTCGCTTTCTAGGCTAAGGAACGGAGGCCTTAGGATTATGCAGGCAGAAGATTGTTCAAGTGAAAGATATGGGTTGATTCTGTTGACATGTCATGGACAGAACACTAGAAGGAAGGAAGGAAGGAAGGAAGGAAGGAAGGAAGGAAGGAAGGAAGGAAGGAAGGAAGGAAGGAAGGAAGGAAGGAGATGTGAAGAGACTAGAAGAGCAGTCTCTTCAGAAAGATCTCAGAGATCAACTAGGGTCACAGGTTGACCAGTACCCACAAGACTCATATTCAGAGGTCAAGTAAACCTTTTGGTGAACTCTGGAGAACGTGGTTCTCAGAGGAACACAAAATATCACCCTAACTCCCCCAGGACTCCACAATCTTAATCAGGTGGAGTGTGAGAAAGCTGATACTGATTTATACACCAATGGCAGAATATGACATCCTTTCATTTTTTTCAGACTAGCATCCTAGCTTTGGTTTTAAGACCAGCTTAGATAACCATTTGTATGTATTGGCAACCTTCAGTCTCGAAAGACTATGGTATCGCGCTCTGAAAGGTGGTTCTGGCACAGCGTCTAGTGTGGCTGAAAAGGCCAATCCGGGAGTGACAATCCCTTCCACACCGGGAGCAAGTGCAGTCTGTCCCTGGTCTGTCTCCCTGGCTATGGGCCTTCCTTCTTTGCCTCTTAGCCTCAGACTGTTGGCAAAGTGTCTCTTCAAACTGGGAAAGGCCATGCTGCACAGCCTGCCTCCAAGCGGGCCGCTCAGAGGCCAGGGTTTCCCACTTGTTGAGGTTCATCCCTAAGGCCTTCAGATCCCTCTTGCAGATGTCCTTGTATCGCAGCTGTGGTCTACCTGTAGGGCGCTTTCCTTGCACGAGTTCTCCATAGAGGAGATCCTTTGGGATCCGGCCATCATCCATTCTCACGACATGACCAAGCCAACGCAGGCGTCTCTGTTTCAGCAGTGAATACATGCTAGGGATTCCAGCACGTTCCAGGACTGTGTTGTTTGGAACTTTGTCCTGCCAGGTGATGCCGAGGATGCGTCGGAGGATAACCATTTACAATTAAACAAAAACCCCATATCAAGAAGGTTCTAGAATAAATAGTTCCTATTCTGGATGGATAGGAAGCTGGTGGGTGCAAATCACTGCAAAAGAAACAAGGCATTGTCATGATCACAGAAGTGCCTGTGGCCTGCTGCAGAGTGACTCTGTATTTATCCCAGCACATGGGCTCAGGGCTTGCTTACAGCCTCCTTACTACATCTAGTCAGTGCTTGGCTGGGGGACTACCTAGGAATTCCATGCATTCCAGGTTGAGGTTCATGATGGAGGGTATTTCAACGTAATGAATACATCTCTGCATGACGCAGATACAGAAACATGTCTCTTCCATGAAATTCCAAATACAGGGAAAGAGACTAAGCATCTTTTCTATCTCATGCAAGTGTACTGGTCCAACGGAAAAAGGATCTCAGAAGTGTTTTCCCACCTTCCGTGTTGTCTTCCACTGAGTGAAGATGAAATAGTGCCCAAGATGCCATCCTTCAGATAAGGGCTTCAACTGAAGCCTCATATATTTTGTTGATATTAAAGATCTTATGGCTTTTTGAAGCAGAGTGTTGGCATTAATCATTCCCTTAACACACTGTCAAGGCTTTCTCATTTTTAAAAGCTGACCCACCCTTTAACTCAATGTAGTCTTGCCAGTTCTCACCCTCTTGGCTCAAAGAGACATTTAATGGGGCAGTAGTAGCCCACCCTATCTTGAAGGCTCAAGGCTAATGACAGTTGAAGGCGTAAGTTCAGAAAATTATGTATATATTAAATACACATGATTGTCGCTCAGATGGTTTCTCAGATACAGCAGTGCATCGCTTGGCGATGTGCTAATGACTGACCAGATATACAATGGTGGTCATGATTTGAAAAAAGAATTTAGAAAAAAAAGCCATTTAGAAATTGCCTACCAGGTGCCAGGATGCCTTGTAGAAGGCCCTAGGGGCTACCTCCATGTCACACAGGGCCTCTGTGGGCCCGCAAAAGCCTCCAGAAGGCACTTCTGGTTTGCTTCTGAAAACCAGAACTGACTTCCAGAGCCTTTTGAGGACCATTCTGAGGTCTGCAGAGGCCCTGGGCCTGCACAACATGGAACAGGCTTCCAGGAACTTTCATGAGGCATCCCAGCACCCAGTAAGTCACTTTCATTTAGTGACCAAATTATGGTTCGTGGATAACCCTGTCGTTAAACGTCACATACCTGTACATCTAGCAAGCATTGCTTAAAGCAATTAAATAGATTGACCAGAGGCACCTTCTGTTCAGCAAGGAAGTTCTTATGTTCTTGAACAGGGGTGCCCAAACCCTGGCCCTGGGGCCACCTGCGGCCCTCGAGGCCTCTCAATGCGGCCCTCAGAGAGCCCCCAGTCTCCAATGAGCCTCTGGCCCTCCGGAGATTTGTTGGAGCCCGATGCAACTGCTCTCAGTTTGAGGATGACTGTTTGACCTCTTGCGTGAGCTGTGGGATGAGGGCTCCCTCCACTGCTTATTGTTTCATGTCTGTGATGCAGCAGCAGCAAAGGAAAGGCCAGCCTTACTTTGTGCAGTCTTTTTATAGGCCTTGAACTATTGCAAGACCTTCATTCAGTCATATAAGTTCATCTTTAATATATTCATTTATGTAAACTTATGTAAATTTATTCAAATTTTAAATGTAATTTAATTCTTTTTTCTCCCCGGCCCCCGACACAGTGTCAGAGAGCTGATGTGGCCCTCCTGCCAAAAACTTTGGACACCCCTGTTCTTGAACAAGGGGTCCTAACTGGCCTTAAATATGAGGATGTTTATCACCTGCTTAACCCATTTTTGTCCAGACCAGAGGTGTACACATTTGATCCCTATCGCATATATGCAATGCTGGGTGGAAATGTTTACCATAACCCACAAAAATACCCATGGCACTTCAGGTTGATTCCCATACTGTTAACATATTTCTGTCTAGGGCATACTCTTCTATTGATGGGCAGAGGTTCTCTGCCCTCGCTTGCAGGACAGAAAATATGCAACCTCCTAATTTCTGCTGAGCTGCTAGCATCACTCTAACCAGACTCTATGGAACCAGACCTCTGAGCTATGGAACCAGACTCTAACCATCACTCTAACCACTCTGTGGAAAGGAGAAGCAGTTGGAAACCAGACCAACTCCTTCTCCTTCCTCCATTACTCTTGCCATCAGTGGGCACAGCTGTGCTCTTGCTGTCCACCAACCCTGCAGGGCGTTCGGGTGATTCAGTAGTAACAGCCAGATGAGAGAGAAAATGGTGAATGAGTGGGCATGTATGGGAAGAAAGAGGGGTACTTGGTGCCCTGCTTCAGATGCCAAAACATCTTGAGCCACTACTGGTATAGGAGAAATTAGTACAGAGAAACACATGTCTTTCAGGTCCTGCTGTGAGCTTTCTGGAAATGTCAGGCTAGCTATTGTGGAATATACATGCTAGGTTGGTTGGACCTTTAGTTGGATCCAGGAGGCTTTTGCTATGTTATGAAGCTGAAATCGAAGTTCTGATTTTTTCATGAACGTCTTTGCTGGAACAGCAGAACGCAGAAAAATTAGCATGCTCTCCTTTAAAGCCTTCCATCACTGATTGGTTTTAATCAAATTTCCCATTTTCCTTGGCTTTCCATTCCCTGCTGTCTGAAGCTATGCCTTCCAGCAGCTGATGACACTCAAATGTTAATTTTGCCCAAATACAGAAGACCCTATTTCAAAAACTGCTTTGCAAACATCACACTTTAAAAAGGAAGTGAAGAGAATTAAACAGGCCACAAAAGGGGAAGGGAAGAGCTCAGCCAAGTGTATCCCCTTATTTGTTCTGTCATCTCATCACCCCAGCAATGAAGAGAAGATCTCTCTCCCCGAAAACTGCCAGCAGTTTAAATACGTGTATGCAAAGGACTCCCTAGCAAAGAAACCAATTAATTGTGCTGTATTCAACAATTCAATGATATCCAACTCCATCTGTAGTAATTAGTTCATTTTAATTAAATAATTCATCCATAGTAAAGTATTTGGGATCATGTTCATCATTCTCAATATGTATTACTTTACATTTCCCTGACAATCCCAGTCCTCCTGCACCATAAAAAGAGATAAGCCATCACAACATGGAACAAGATAGGGGGAGATTCAAGATGGCCTCTGGCTAACAGCTCTTTTGTTGGAGTGCTCCTAAAACAACATCTGTGTACCAGTTTTTGGTCCACTTTCTCAGCATACCAAATTATCTTTTATTGACAAGGATCCCTCTTGTGGCTCTATTTTTTACTTGATTTTATAATTGACAAGCTGTGGATTGCTTTGGATTGGATTCTGACTGCTGTGGAACCAAAATAGATAAAGAATCACAGGGAGGAAAAAGAAACGCTAAAGAGTTTCCCCGGGTCGGGGCTCTCCGGCGAAAGCTGCCAAGCAACTCTGCTTAGAGGATTTATCAGGCTGGAATGAGACAGCAACTGAGACTTCCATCCCTGCTACTACAAACAAATTCTCAGTATTGGAATCATCATCTTCTGCAGTTGAAAAGGAAAAACCCTGCTGGATCACGCCAAAGGCATTTGATCCTGCATTCCACTTCCCACAGAAGTCTGGCTCACCATAGAAGGCTCTCTCTCTCTCTCTCTCTCTCTCTCTCTCGGGAGAAAGTTCTGGAGGTCCCCTTTGCCAGAGGTTCCCAAAGTATGCATCATGAAAACTTAGAGCAGCAGTTCGCTGTAAGTCATTGCAGGGAGGGGCGAAGGCAGCAACAAGATCGCCAGGATTCCACCGCTACTGGGGACAAAGGGGGACTTTTTTACTTACTGTTAGCAGTACTGGCCTCCTAGCGGGTGTGGATAACCTGTGGACATTGCTGCAGGGTTCCCCAATCCTCAGAACAGTGGCATAGCTAGCTACCCTGGAGCCCAGGGCAAAGGAAAAAATGATGCCCCTCACATCAGCACCCAGATGTGACATCACTTCTGGGTGTGACATCACACCCATGGTTTTTTCTAATGTTTGGGAACCATTGGCCTTTGGCCCAGCAGCCAAGTTTTGTGCATGTACAAAGTGTCCCCATTACAATGGAGAAAAAGCCAAAGGTTCATCTTGACCTGGATCCTGTTTCCAGCAGTGGCAAGCAAGGTATGTAGGCAATAGTCTTTGCATGTTGTTTGCCCCACTGTAATTGGCATCTAGAGGTATACTGCTCTTGAATATGCAGGTTCTATATAGTCAGCATGTCTAACAGTAATTGACAGACCTCTCATCCATTGCTTAAAATCACCTTTTGAAACCAACTACACCAGCAGCCATCACTGTATCTTGTGATAATGAATGACACGCATTATTTTTTTACCGTGGTATATGTGCAGTGTACTGGATCCAGTGTTACACTTGAACCAGGAATGCCTGGGTTCAAATCCTCCGTCCATCATGTTGGGCAGTCATAGGCCAGACACCTTCTTTCAGCCTCATCTATTTCACAGGACTGATGAGGCTAAAAGGAGGGGAAGGAGCCGTGGACACTACTCTGAGCTTTAGGGGGAAACAGTGCAATGGAATTGTGAAAAATACAATCAATGCAGAGCACCCACATGAGCAGCAACTGTTACCTTGTAGATGCCCAATCTCATCTGAACTCGGAAGCTAAGCAGGGTCAGGCCTGGTTAGTACTTGGATGGGAGACCGCCTGGGAATACCGGGTGCTGTAGGCTTATACCATGATCTTGGAAGCTAAGCAGGTTCAGGCCTGGTTAGTACTTGGATGGGAGACCGCCTGGGAATACTGGGTGCTGTAGGCTTATACCATAGTCTTTTGAGACTGAAGGTTGCCAACCAACCATGGCCAGGGTTCTCAGACACCTGGACCCAAGTGCTACAGGCACTTAGATCACCAAGAAAAAGAGAGAAATTTACATCAATGAATGAGCTATGCAATTCTGGAGCAGTTATGTGGAAAGTGCAGCTACATCCATTCATTCTGTAACTGGCTGGCCTCTGCGCACAGTCTGCTGATGCTGCAGTAACAGAAGACATTAGCTGATGATATACTAGCCTCAGTGGCGTCACTAGTGTTTGCCTTACCTGATGTGGGAGGCCAGCACATTACACCATGATGAACCTCCTCCTGTGCAGTTGGTGGGGCAATGCTCTGGCAGTGAGTGTGGTGATGCATCAACACCCTGCCCCAATTGGTTTGGGGTTTTTTGCTATAACTTTTGATAGAGATATTTCAGTGTGGTTTGTTCCATTGCATTCCAGATGAAATGGTATATAACATGATGGTATTATTTGAAAATAACAAGATTTAAAAAATTTTGGCCAGTAGTGATGTCACCTCCCCCCGGGTACGTCATCTGGTACGACCCACACCCCCTGGTGCCACTACTGAGGACTTCTGCCGAGTCTTATGTTTATCAAACTTGTGTATGCATTTTTATCAAACTTGTGTATGCATACAAACTTGTGTGTGCAAACTTGTGTATGCTTTCCACATGTGCTGCCTCCGACGCATTCTCAGCATCACCTAGCAGGACAAAGTTCCAAACAACACAGTCCTGGAACGTGCTGGAATCCCTAGCATGTATGCACTGCTGAAACAGAGACGCCTGCGTTGGCTCGGTCATGTCGTGAGAATGGATGATGGCCGGATCCCAAAGGATCTCCTCTATGGAGAACTCATGCAAGGAAAGCGCCCTACAGGTAGACCACAGCTGCAATACAAGGACATCTGCAAGAGGGATCTGAAGGCCTTAGGAGTGGACATCAACAAGTGGGAAACCCTGGCCTCTGAGCGGCCCGCTTGGAGGCAGGCTGTGCAGCATGGTCTTTCCCAGTTTGAAGAGACACTTGGCCAACAGTCTGAGGCTAAGAGGCAAAGAAGGAAGGCCCACAGCCAGGGAGACAGACCAGGGACAGTCTGCACTTGCTTCCGGTGTGGAAGGGATTGTCACTCCCGAATCGGCCTTTTCAGCCACACTAGACACTGTTCCAGAACCACCTTTCAGAGCGCGATACCATAGTCTCTCGAGACTGAAGGTTGCCAACAAGAAGTACGCATTCAGTACAGGATTCTGCCCTATGCAAATTGTCCCTTTTGTCATTCAGACATTTCCTGAGCAAGAGTGTACACTAATCGACTAGTATAAAAATGAAAAACATATTGACTTGCAATTCAATCGAGCCTGCGTATTACAGGCCCCCCCATATCTGCAGAGGATACTTTCCTACTCTCCCCCCCCCCCCACAAACGCTGAAACTCCAGATAAAAGTAAATACTTCCTGTGGCACTCAGCATTGTTTCTCATGTGTCTTCTTTTACAGCACTCTTCACTTGCCACCCTTCTGGTTACAGAACACTAGAGGACAAATGCAAGAAGCAGTCAGCCAGAATGCTATTTGAAGGAGACTACAAGAATGCTAACAGGAAGCAGGAAGACCTATGAGTAATGAGCATGGGGGTGGAGAACCATGGAGAAGCAAAACCACAGACATGGGCTCCACGGATAGGGGCGCCTTTATTGTGGAGTAGCAGCTGAAACCTCTGCTGCTATAGCCCAAATGCCTTTTGGAATCACAAATACATCCATACTTAAAGATGAAGGGAGCAAATGCAGAATGAATGGATTTCCAGTTGACTCTTCCACATTCATTGTATGCGCTAACACCACATTAAAACAGCCGACCCCCACACAACTATTAAAACCAGAAGATACACCTGGAAGGGGAAAAGGACATCTTTGGTCCCATCCTATGTGGGAACTGCCAGTGTGGTGTAAGTATCACCTGAACCAGAGTCATCCTTCAATAAGTTTTCAGGTGACCAAAACGCATCCACTTTCCTTTGGCCACCCAAAGCATCATTGCACTGGGAGGGGGAACAGACATTCCCAATACACAAAAGACATTTGAAATTCAAGACATGTTTCATTTGGCTTCTAACAATCACAGGCTGTCTTTTAACCTCGGACATGTCAAGGAGCAGCACCTCCCCGGAGGGGAATGAAGATCTAGGGTTAACAACTTTCGTGTTTTAAAAATTCATCGAGGTGCAAACAATATTGCGGCGAGTGACTGTGCTTTACAACAAGTCAAAGGGAGGGGCAGACGGAGAGAACATTACCCCCTTAGGATACTTGGCAATTAACTCCTGCACTGTCAGCAATTTTTGGAAAAAATATCTGAAACATGGCAAAAACCCCTCCATCGCCGTCGCATGAAAGACAAAAGCCACTGCAGTTAGTAAAATGAGCATTGCGATATGTGTGTGTCTTACTTCCTAACCAAGCCGCTAATCACGCAAATTATTGCGACTAATTACATCTGAAGGTCTAATTAATTCTTTCAGTACCACATCATTTAGTACGCATTCACAACACAGCACCTGTTTTGAAAATCCTTGCAGTTAATTTGTTTATAAACAAACACTATTTGCATAAAACGTTTAATGAATGGTTTAACCGCTAGTACAATGCTCCTGCTTTGTCTTAGTAGAGTTGAGGTCATCAAAGGCCACAATAAATTAATTTTAAACTATACAAATTAATTTAAATAGAATGTGTGAATTTCTCATTAATAAAGAAAACATTTCCAACATGTTAATTAATATCTCTGTAACAGGCTAATTACTGTCTGCATAACAAGTGCATCCACATCCTACCTTAAAGGGTGTACTTTAAAAAAAAAAGCATAGCAAAATATTGTACATGAAAACATGTATGCTCATCATAATTATACTCTGAACAAATGTCAAAAAGACATGAGCAAGAAAATAGGTATAAAATAAACATGGTCATCTAGATCAAGGGTGGCTTAACTTCTGTGGGCAGGAGGTCTGGTCTAGAGGGTTGAACCTCCATTTGCCTGAAGATAACATCCGAAGGTCGCCAGTTCGAGGCCACCGGCACCGCGAATGGCGAGACCTTGAAGCAGCTGACAAGCCCAGCTGAGTTATTCCACCTGCTCTTTGGTGAGTGAAGAAGTGTCTTGGCCGCCCTTCAAGTGAGAGATGAAGGAGCTGCTTGTCAGCCTGCATGGGAGGAATCTGGAGGCCAGAAAGTGAAACCAAACCACAAAAGATCCATTTGAAATGTTGTGTGGTTCTTGAAATACAGAAACTTTCTTCAATTGTAAAAATCCCTACGGGGATTTAGAACAGCCTGCCTATGTAAACCGCCTTGAATTAAAGTCTGAGGAGAAATCTGACGATCAAGAAAGGCAGTATATAAATACTTGTATTTATTATTATTATTATTATTATTATTATTATTATTATTATTATTATTATTAATCTCAAGACACATCCTATTTTCTTGAAAACTGCCTGGACGTAAAAACCCTATTTTGTTAAAAACAAAAACCCAAGATGCACTCACAGTTTGCAGCAGATCAACAGCCCAATCCTAACATGCGCTGGAGCGGGCAGGCCAGCAGGCCTGAGCTGCATCCAGCGCAAGTTTAGGGTCAACTGTGGCACAGCCTGAGGCATGGGGAAACTTTTCCCCTCATCTCAGGGGGAGCCAAGGTGGCCCCAATGGGTCTACTCAGATCTGTGCAACGTCAGGAAGTGATGCAGATCCAAGCGGAGCAGAGTGGCTGGAGCCACTCTGCACTGCCCGGGCACTGGGGCTAGGATCCGGCATAACTGCCAGGTCCTGGCCCTGCCTCCTGCTCTTTGCCAGCCCCAGGAATGCCCGCCACCCACCCTCCCTTGCCCCAGAATGCCCCCTCCCACCTCCTTCCTGTCAACTGAGCTCAGTCAACACAATCTTACCATGCCAGGTCTGCATCCAGCGCAGGGAGGCCAGTGGAACTCCTTGCATTGGCCTCCTCAACTCTTAAGGCAATGGCCTCCCCGACTCTTGTCAATGCAAACAGGTCTTATGGCACGTTTGCTACACTCCCGGGTCAGCACAAGTGACTTCTGCCGGCCTAACCTGCGGGTTAGGATTGAGCCTCAAACTATACAACTACCATGGCTAGGCCAAATTCAATGGGGCAAACTAGGTGTGTGTAAAAACCCCCATGAAAAATTTCACTTGTCTTTTTAGCAACTTGTTTGCCTTCCCTTGAAAATTCTCAGATGTTTCTCCTTAAGCAGAACCCTGAAACTCCTATTGAAGTTCATGCTTCTTGAACAGTTGGTGCCAACACAACCTGAAACGAGACTTCAAAAGTGTGTTCACCAGTGCATGATCCATGAAGTGGGTGCTATGATCTGGAAACTAAGGATTGACAGTGTGATGTAGTGATTAGAGTGCTGGACCTAGACCAGGAAGGCTCAGCCATGAAGATTACCTGGGTGACCTTGGGACAATCACTGCCTCACAGCCTAACCTACCTTGCAAGGTTGTTGCAAACAGAAAGGGTGAGTAGCTTTGCACACCATCCTGAGCTTCTTTGAGGAAGAGTGACATAGAACTGTGAAAAATAAAATTAATTCACAAGGTTCATAGATTGCCTGGATTCCAAGACACCCCATCCTGAATGCCAGCAAGTAGAATGGATTGATTTAAATCTCCCAGACTTAAATCACTAAGTAGAAGAATTTATTTAAATGATTTATATCCCCCTTTCTTTCCAAATAAATGAAGTGCTCAAGGCGGCACACAGCATAAAAACCAGTAAAATGCAAAAATGGTAACAAAATAGAGTGCAATATAAGGGTTATGTAATATATAAGAGCTAAAAATGCACCAAGTAAATGGGACTACAGAGGTTGACCAAGCAAAGGAAGAAAGCCAACCCAGGCCAGGCCAGGCCAGTCTGGAGGCATTATACTAACTGCAAATTGTAGGGGCCAATGTTGCACGTTCCTATTCCTTCTCTGCCTTTTAGGTCCAAACACTCCTAGGTCTTGTCAACTCTGAGATTGCCACTTCAACCTCTGGAGAAAGGACCAGCATTAGGTTCCTTTGTTCAAGTTCCTGGGGGAAGGCTGGAGACTAGAGAACCCCATGGCACTCAGCCCTATAGCACACAGGTCCTCACCCCTCTCCCACTGGCCTATACTTTTCTCGCAATGAAAATGCCCATTGGTTGGTGTGGAGAGTGGCTTACTGAATGGGTTGCATACAGATGTACAAGAAAATATGGAGTCTCCCAGTAACTCCATATTTTAATGTCTCTACATGCGAGTTGCATGCACCTTCATCCCACTGTGATGCCTTGATAATAAGTATCTCCCAAAACTACTTCCATGATAGATACATTCCACCTTCCAAGCATGTGCCACCAATGCACAAAACACTAAATTCCCCATGAGCCTCTGCACTCGAGGGCAGGATCATGCAGACCCATTGTGTGAACCAGCCCTTTGTTCTTTTCCCTCCCACACAACACCAGACCAGAACCAGGGGGCATCCACTAAAATTAAGTGTTGGAAGAGTTAAAACAGACAAAAGAATATATTTCTTTACCCAGTGTGTAATTGGTCTGTGGAACTCCTTGCCACAGGGTATGGTGATAGCATCTGGCCTAGATGCTTTTAAAAGGGGATTGGACAAATTTTTGGAGGAAAAGTCCATCACGGGTTACAAGCCACGATGGTTTCAGAAGTAGGCTACTTCAGAATGCCAGATGCAAGGGAATGGCACCATGACACAGGTCTTGTGCGCTCCCAGAGGCATCTGGTGGGCCACTGTGAGATACAGGAAGCTGGACCAGATGGCCCTTTGGCCTGATCCAGCAGGGCTCTTCTTATTTTCTCATGTACCCTCAATCAGTACACAGCATTTCTAGGAGTCTTGCATTATGTCTTCAGCCAGGGAGTTTGTGTGCTTTGCCAGAAGAATGATAGCTGCCCTTTCTTGATTTCAATAGAGCCAATGTAGAAATTAAATACTATCATCCTGGCTTCCTATCAAACAGATTCTTTGCCTGAGTCATCCTTGAAATATGTTTATAGTCCCAAAGTTTGTTTCTGATTTGCAAGCGTTTTCACATTTGATAAGCACCTGTTGTAAATTTTCATCCACTCATGAAGCAGTCTTATGATAGGGAGCTAGGAATTGTAAAATATATTTATATATCCTTCACCTGCTCCTTAATGTGCACTCTGATAAATTCACACCATTGTACTTCTCTGGGCTTTTATCCTGGAACGCCAGTCTCAAAACAACTGTTTGCCTGCTGAAATCATAATTACGTGGGCATTATTTGTTTGTCATTCTGTGCCAAGGCTAGCTGGTGGGCAGCAACTGTGGCAGAGGCTGAATGCAAGATCCCAGCACTCTAGCTCAGGACAGGTGAGGCCAGTCAAGAGTCGGAAAATCTCTTCCTCTTGTGGCAGTCCTCGGCTGAAGTTCCAGCAGCTTGCCACAGGGGGCAGCCACTGACAGAACCCTCAGACCCTCAATCCTATGTGCACTTTCCTGGGAGTTCTACTGCCAGCTTCAGGAAGGCAGCTCCTGAGACTCTAAGTTCATCAAAAGTTTTTGTTTTGTCATAAAGTGTTTGCAGAAATTTTGGTCAGTCCCAAATTTTTCAACACAATTCCCTACACACCATAAGGAGTTAAAGCAAGAGAGCAACAAAAAGGGATTGCACACTGCAGCACTCTGTTGGAGGAACGAGCAGAGAAATTGGTGGGGTTACTACAGCTGTGTGCTGCAGTAACACACTTTTGGAAGTCTAGGGCACTCCCTCAAGAAGCAACAACTTCCTCAGCTCTCCAACTTTCCTTCAGGCTATACAATGCTAACATCAAGTCATATGATGAAGATTGCAGCTTTAATTTAATCCTGTGCGCTATATATTTTGTCCTTGGGCAGTGGGTTGGCTGAGGTGATTCACTGCATTTCTGTATAATTCCACAAAATAATCAAATCACGTTGGCCCACTTATTTTTAAATGAGTGAGTTACTATAGGACATAGCTGTAGCAATCCCCACTGATCACTCAACTGAGTTCTCCAAAGGAAAGCATTTCCAGTCCCCATGTGCTGCCTTCCTTCTTGCTTTGCTTTCTTGCCATGAAAAGCTTACAGTGTAAAACTGCATCTGAATGCTACACCACTGGGGTCAAGAGTTGTAACTAACAGGTACAATTAGCCTATAGCACAGTACATGCCCTCTGTGTCTTTGCCCACCCCATGCACAGCCATCATGTAGATCTGCGGAAACAGACTATAATCCTTTAAAGGAACATCAAAGTGTTTTACTTTTGGAGATTTTAAAGCAGTGTTTCTCAACCAGTGGTACGGGTACCACTGGTGTGACTTGAGGTGGTGTCTGGTGGTACTCACATGACTCCTGGTCAACTGCCACCCAGCAGAGACATGGAACTCAATACAAGAAACAGCAGTAGGAGGCTTGGCTCAGCTCGGCGGGCAGAGTCCCAAAGTATGCATTTTCACACTCAGAAAAGCCCTCTCATCTACACTGAGCCTCTTACTGGTGTTTGTCACATCACATCTGGCCTCCCAACCCAGAAGTAACTGGCAATGACATTGCCAGTTACTTTTAGTGGTACTCTGAGTAAGTGGACCATGTGAAGTGGTGTGGTGGAGGACAACCCTTGAGAAACACTGCTTTATAGTGTCTCAGGAGTTCTGCCAGGGAATTGATATAGCAGCTATGGTCCTTATTATTCCATGTGTATGTGTGTCCGTGCACATGAATACACAAGCTTACATGTAAGAAGGGCTCCTACTACACTTCTAGCACTGAAACATATAATAGTAGTAGCAGCTGATACATATGTAGACAATTTGCAAAGCATGAAGATGGGTAATTATTCTTTTAATATCCCCCCTCTCTCTCTCTCTCACACACACACACACAGAGAGAGAGAGAGAGAGAGAGAGAGAGAGAGAGAGAGAGAGAGAGAGCAGGAGTGCGCTTCTATGACTGTGTTTTGCTCCTGTTTGCTACTTAGGGCAATGTTTTTCATAGCATACCACAGTGATATTCCAATCTCTTTGGTGTAAAGGCACCAAGGACCTTGAGAATTTTATTGGGCATCAAAAAAGCAGACCTCTAATTTGGGGAGATAAGATGTCAAGGCAGCTGCTGGAGAAAACAAGGCCAGAACGAATGACAAACAGAGGTCCTGCTATGTCTAACTTTCAGAATTTGTTGGTGGTGGCCCGCTCAGTGATGCCCAAACTATTTTGGTGATGGCAGGCCATTTCCCCCTCCCCTCTTGCCCACCCCCTGCCCCACGAACCAGGGACATGGTTCCCTTCCCCTGAAGCATCCCCCCTTTTGCAAAGAAAAGGCCGATTGCCATGTGAAAAATTATCTTTTAAAATGGAGTTTAATTTGCATATAAGGAATGGGAGATTTATGACGAACGTCCTAGCACAGCACTGCATCTGCCTAGGATCAGTCGTAATTTAGATGGCTTGTGACCGATCTTAAATTCTAAAGCACAGCAAAGATGAAGTGCTCTGTTGCAGTGTTATTGTCAGGAGTCTAAGACTTACCCGAGATTTATTAGTAATCTTATCACAAACATGTCTCAAGTTTTTGCTTTTAATATGGCCAAGGCTCCTCTGAGGAATGTTCCTCCCTGCAATTATATTTCTCAATGCATGCATTCTGAAGCTTAGTTGATTTCCTTCCCAAAATAAAGCGACCCATCATTACACTACAGTAGCTCTGGTACATTTTTCCTCTGCTACTTAATAATCAATGTATTCATCATTTAAAAGGAAGGGAAAAAAGGGCCCCGAGGCCTGAAGCAATGGGGTTTTTTTCAGCATATTCTAATGACTAGCAACTTGCAAATTACATTGACCTTTCATGTACATTCTGTAAGCACCTTGTTCTAATGTGTACTGTATTTATAGTTTGCCAATACAAACTAGCCAAAGATTGGATAATTACTGTAATCTATTAGCTCGATTGCTTCGCCTGCTCATTTGTAGAATGGCCCACGTCAACCCATTTTCAAACGCTGCCTTAATCTTTCATCTGCAGCGTGCTTGGAAACTCATGACGTAGCAGTCCATCCACACATTCAGTGTACAACACGAGATTTCATGTTGGGGAAAAAGGACAGCATTGCACCCATTATTGATTTGCCTACATTTCAGAAGCCCTGAATGCAACCTCAGATCATGTGTCAGACTGATTGACCCCTTACCTTGAGGGGGCCTCCGTGACTACCACGCAACTGCAGGATGTAGTACATGCCCCACTGGCACAACTATGCCAGTGCTAGAAAGTTTATTAGGATTTGGTTCTTGGTGCTTTGCACCCCATCTAGCTACGCTTCCGATCCAGCCTGATAAAGGCCTCTGGAGAACTCAACAATTTGCTCAAGTTTTTGTGTCTCTTGGGTTGGTCCTGATAGAAGTGTCACGACTAGGCTGTAGCTTGATTATTTTGTACCAGATTTCCTTATGGACCAACACAACCTTCCATTTTTACACTTTTGCATGATACACCAAAAATCTGAAGAACAACCCATCATGGCACTCAAAGATTTGAAAATAAAGGAGCTTCCTGATCATTAGGAAGGGCACTATTCACAACTACCACAAAACACTGCTTGGCAAGTGAAAACTTTAGATGAAAAGGCATCACCCCACCTTTGATCTGGAATTTGTTATCTTGACCTCTAAAGAGCTTTGTACAAAATGGCTGGCTTCTGCTCTCTGGAGGAAAGCTTTAAAACAAGGAACAATTTTTGGGGAGGGGGTGTCCCTGCCACTTAAAACGTAGTACGCAAGGCTCTAATCATCTCTGAAAAGCAAAGCTATTGTGACTGTAGGTAGAGAAGAGATATCACATTGGAAGTATTCTTTCTGTTCCTCTCCGTTGACAGCCTATTTCAAAGACAGTTATGGATAGATAACACTGCAGACACTGGTAATTAAAACAACACTAATTTTGTCTCGGTGGCTGCTCTTTGTTGTTTGAAATCATCTATCATGGCCTTCATGCTTCATACAATGAGAAGACATTTGTCTAATCTCATTTTGCGTGGTCAACACTTCTGCTAATATTCTAGTATACCTGAATGTGATTCATGCTATTATAGGGATTTTTTTTTAATGAAGAGGGAGAAGGAGGAGGGGTAGAGCTCTTGATTTTTGATATTTTTGCCCCAATTAATAAATATATATGTATTTATTAATTGGGGCAAAAATATCAAAAATCAAGAGCTCTACCCCTCCTCCTTCTCCCTCTTCATATATATATATATAAAGCAATATGTGATATATATGCAATATGCATATATTGAATGTTGCAAACATACACTGCAGCATCTGCAAGGGATTACTTTATAAAGTCCATGGTGATTTCTCTTGTTCCTGATTATTTTAGGGAGATAAAACACCCACCCTATTCAATTGCACAGCAGACTAAATTGCCTTGATACTGATCTCTATTCCCTGCAGAGCATAAAAAAAGGGGGGGGGAAGAAAACTGTTAATCTATACATCTAAAATAAAATAAATGCTACTTATCCACTGGGAGCTGAAAATATATATATATTTATATAGTATTTTGTGTGCATTAGTTTAATTGATTGAGAGACACTAAAGTTCACTTCAAAGTACATTTTAATGCTATTATATACCCTGCATTTAAACATTAAAAACTGTGCCAAGCAAATGCTTGCTATTGAAGCTATTAAAATCCGAGAAAAATCATGGATTGTAAGTGGAAGAAAAAGTAGGAACGGCTGAGGTGTTATTGACAAATTAAATCTGAAGAGACAATAAAGTAAAAAAAAAAAAGAGCAGTAAAGAGCAATTTCAGGAGGCTGATGTGAAATGACGCAGACCAAATAAGTGATAAGCAGGGAAATAAATGGAACTTGCAAACAAAATGGTTCTTTAAAATAAGAGCTTTTTAAAATAAAGCTTTGTTTTTAAGATTCTGCCATATTCCCAGCAGTCACTGGCATGGAAATTGCCATCTGAAATGGGATGTTCCACACACTGAGTGACTTTTACATATTATGACCTCTGGGTGCAGATATTGCCATACAGAAATTTTTCCAGGGGACTCTGGAAACCGAAGGAGGTGGGTCACTGTGGGAAGCAAGATACTAGATGAGATAGGCCTTTGGCTTGATCCCAGTGGGCTCTTTATATGTTCTATATGGTGACCCTTCCCAAATCCAAGCTGGACCAAAAGTTGTATGATACCCAAACAGCCCAACTTTATTCAGGCCTTCCGCAAACAAAACTCACCTTCCATCAATGAAAGACCATGACAGTGTGTGGAATGGGGCTATCAGCTTGAATGGCCAGCAACTACATACACACATTCCACCAGACTACCCACTCACCGCCACTATCAGTATGCTGGCGGGGGGGGGGGTGGAACATGGGCAGGAAGGGGGAGGATCAGGGTGGGGACAGGGCTGGCTGGGAAAGTACTGGGAAGGGTTTTAATCTTTGGGTTGGTCAAAGATAGAATTGGGCCTTAAAATCTGAAGTTGCTCTGATTTTAAAAAAGAAAAGAAAAGTTGGGGTCTTCTAACACAGTCAGGAAAACATGGGGACTATAGGAATTTGTCCCGTCCTCTGTACAATTTTTCTCAATTCAAAGTGTGGAGGGCTAGGAGGATGACATCCCTCTCATGCAGTTTTCCTGATTGACTTTATTACTGTTGGATGTTGAGGGGAAAATGCAGGTATAGGCAGGGGTACAGTCGAAGAAGTGTAGGGGGCAGAGCTCTGGGAATTTCTCCTGCAGCAGAAGCAGTGACAACATTACCAGGAGTGCTCAATGCTGTACTGCTTTTGAAAGGATATTTGCCAAGAAGAAGCGTCAGGTCCAGGGGAAGGCAAACTGAGAAACTTGCCTAGGTGGATACCTTGATATCTCTAGAAGACTTCCTTTCACAAGGCTGTCTAAATGACTGTAGGTAGCTCTTGTCATATATATGGGCAGCCCAATCTTATGCTGCCCTGGCAGTGTGCAGGACAGCAACACCAGAATGGCCGGTGCTACTTAGCTTGTGCAGAACTGAGGAGATTAAATGTGGGGCTTCGCAGTTTGAGAAGGGGGACAGGATTTGGAAGCAGCCTCTGCTGCCAACCCTACCCCCCTTCTGGACCTGAACTGCCCTCTGCCCCACCCTCCTGCCCTGAAAAGTCTTCCTGCCACCTGGGACGCCCTTCTGCATTCTGCCAGTGCAGAGGCCCAGTGGGGAAATGAGCCTAGATAGGATGCTGTCCTAGATAGGACAGATTTACTAAGCTTTTTCAGTGTAAACTTTCCAGGTAGGAATAAGCGGCTGGAAAGAAAATACTCTAGTAAAGCGATTTAAAATTGTTTTGCTTTTCATATTGTGAGGTGCAGTGGTGAACCTCCCATTATGGACGATGGCGCAAAAGCCCCAGGTGCAAGCCTTTAGGACCCCTCTCTGAGGCTCCCGACAGGGTCAGAAACTGTGCTTCCAGAGAAACAGAAGCACAGTTTAAAACTTCAGGGAAGCCTCAGGAAGCTACCCCAATGCAGTCTGTGGTTGCGCGGGGGGGGGCACCATCTCGGACCTTTGCCCTGGGGCGCGAGGCTGGGAAATATATTTTCCTCCCTGGAAAAGGAGGCAGTCTTGTATTGAATCAAAGACTTGGATCACCTTACTGACCACATTGATTTGCAGTAGCTTTCCAGAGTTTCACACAAGGTTCCCTTTACACTCCTACTTGAAGATGTCAGGAATCAAACCTGGGACCTTCTGCATGAAAAGCGGATGCTCTGCCACCGAGCCACAGCCCCATTTTTCCAGATGGCACCTTCCCAGGAAGAACACAAGGTCATCTTATGCCAATGTGTATACAATTATTCATATGATTGATGAAGTCATTCCCTGCCTCTGAAACAAACTGGGTTGCACCCAATCTAAGCCATGACTAAGCATCATGGAAATAATTAAGACATGCTAGTCATGACCAAGCACATCCCACAGATCTCAGTGGTTAGTTATGGCTAACTTCAAGACTAGTCATGAAGTTGGAATGGAGACGCATCTTGCAAGGGGAATATTATATGCTCAATGTTCTGTCAAAGCTGACCCTAACAAGCATGGTTAAGGTCATGGTTACTCCCATGAATAAGCATTTACAAGGTCAAATCAAACACAGTAAGCCCAGCCAAATCAGCGGGTAGTGGGCTACTTCAGCTTCTGGGGGAGAGATCAGGCTTAAAATAGGCATCCTGCAAATTCGTAAAACTCCCACTTTTAATGACTAATTGTACATTATGTCCAGAAATCACCACTCCTTAAAAGCTTTAAAAAAAAAAAAATTCATGAATAATTACCCCATCTCTCTTTTCTCTTCTTCCCCATCAACATATATATATATATATATATATATATATATATATATATATATATATATATATATATATATATATATTATGTATTGGCAACCTTCAGTCTCGAAAGACTATGGTATCGCGCTCTGAAAGGTGGTTCTGGCACAGCGTCTAGTGTGGCTGAAAAGGCCAATCCGGGAGTGACAATCCCTTCCACACCGGGAGCAAGTGCAGTCTGTCCCTGATCTGTCTGATCCCTGATCTGTCCCCTGATCTGTCCCTGGCTATATATATATATATATATATATATATATATATATATATATATATATATATAGCCTCATCTATGCGCAGGAATTTAGGCCAGAAATGGTCGCCTAATTGCTCTCTCTGGGAAAGTATCATAAACAGAGAGGCTGATGACATAGATGTGGCTTCATGTGTGTGAGAGAGAGGATACACACAGAGAGACACACTGAGAAAGATAGACGGGGGGAGGTGAAATCTGAGATCAAACTGATTTGCAACATAGCATAATTCATTAAAAACAATATCGGGATATTTTAAAAATATCCCTTGGTCACACAAAATGTACCTTTGATTAAAAAAACACACAGGAGCATTATTACATATTTATACAGCCCAACCCATGTACATGTGAGCAGGAACATACAGGTCCCTGTCCCCAAAGAGCTTGCAGTCTATGCTGAGAAAGTGCGAACAGATGAAAAGATCAGGAAGAGAAAAGTGAGCGAAAAAAGAACGTGAGCAAAAGATGAACGTGAGCAAATGTAGGCTCAATTACAATTGGAGATCAGGATTATCAAAGGGTTGATGGAAACAGAGTGTTGAGGAGGGACTGAAAAGAAGAGACATGGGGTGCTATATGGGCCTATAATGCTGCCATATACTGAGTCAGACCATTTGTCCACATGTCCATTTGGCTCACACAAGACTCAGAGTGCTCTCCACCCTGAGTCCACCACTACATCCCTCTAGCTCCCTGCAGCTGAAGCCACATTGATCCACCTCTCACCTGCTAAAAGTGAGTTGAAAGAGTATCATTCACTTCCTTACTCTGCTCCATCATGCCTGCTACCCAGCAGCAAGACCATGATGCAAGGCTGCAAACAGCAGTAGGAGGCTCAGCACAGCAAGCAGAGCTGCTGCATGTGGTTTTTGTATGCTTGGAAAGGCCCTCCCTCACACCCTGACCCTCTTACAGCTGTTCACCTAAAAAGTCTTTTAGAATAAGTACTTTTCACATTTTCCTGAAGACTGAAACAAAAAAAAAGAAATCAGTCCGGAACACATCGGCCACCACAAAAAAGACCATGCACCATTTTACTTTAATGATTTTATTAATTTATATTCCGCCTCTCCAATTCTAAAGAAAGCTCAAGGTGCCATAAAAGGATTACAAAAAAATACGACTATTATCACTTAATTGTCCAAGGCTCTTTAGGAAGGCTGTCTAGAAGTCACTTCATTTAATCTTGCTCAAGGTAGAGATATCACATAAAATATGCATACACCACATCTGTTATGACTAGGCACACATGTTTACATCACATTCTGTTCTCTACATGGAGACACAACAGCCAGGGAGAGGGTTCCCTGTTCTGACTGAAGCTATTCCTGGAGATCTTTTTTCCAATGTGATATAATATTGGAGTTTCCTCAACACCCTATTAAAATCTCCAGGATTGCTCTCAGTCATCACCTGGCGCGATGCAGATTTCTGGAGACTCCAGGAGGATTGATCCCCTAGAGGGACTCTCTCATTCTTTGAAACCCTACTTCTATGTATTTTGCCTAGATGCAGGATTACAGACTGATGTGATATGAGACTTTGTATGAGCAGCCCAATCCTAAAGGCAGTGGTGGCGCTAGGTGCATCTGCACCAAAGCAACTACCGCTGCATCCTGTGGCCCCGCAGCAGCCATTGGAAGTCTCCTTGGGAGAAGAGGAGAGCCCCAAGCCTCTCAATGGGGCTTCTCAAATCTGCACTGGCTACTTTGCCAGCATAGACTTGAGAGACTCTGTGTCAGGCCTTCCAACCCAACATGAGTTCAGGATCCAGAGGAGCAGGGCTTCACTGGTCCCACCCCCCTCCCACCCCAGTTCCTACTCCCTGCCTCTCCCACCATGGAATGCCTCCCACCATCTCCAAGACCCTCACTGCCACCCAGAGCTCTTACCTAGGTCTGGGTGGTATCTGGCTGGCACTGGGCCAGCGTCAGCACTGACTCTGCAACGGGTGTTGTGGGCATGTCTTACAGCACATTTGTGACACCCAGAACCAGTGCTGGAGGTCAGAATTGGTGCTGGCCCAGGTCAGGATTGGGCCCTTAGTACTCACTCAGCACTCAAGTATGGTGGCTCCCACAACCAACCAGTGAAGTACAAAATACAGTGTTTTTCAACCTTTTTCATCTCACGGCACACCAACAAGGCGATAGAATTGTCCAGAAACACCATCAGTTGTTTTTTTTTACAATTGACAAGGTGCACCAATCTGCTGATGGGGGGCTCGGACCCAGCAATGGCCCTATTAATAAATGACCCTCCCCCAAATTCCCATGGCACATTTGCAGCCCATTTGCGTGGGGCCACTGTGAAATACAGGAAGCTAGATGGACCTATGGCCTGATCCAGTGGGGCTGTTCTTATGTTCTTACAGTGATTGGAAATGGCCATGCGAACAACAACTACTTGTTGTTGACAATATAATTTAAGAGTTACCTAAAAGACAATATAAGAGTTTTTTATAATAATACTGGCTTGAGAATGAGCCACATCGTCCACTTCTTAACACATAACCTTGGCGTTTCCATTACCACTTGGATAAAACAGGAGGACCTGCTGCAGTAGCTCTCAGCTACCGGGGTAATGTTGTCTGGGGTCCTAAACTAGAGCTCCCATAATGAGGGAGATGAGAATTCAACCACCAGTAGCTTTAAACCTCCTTTTTGCCAAAAGAACATAGAATCATAGATCATAGCATTGGAAGGGGCCTTCAAGGTCATTTAAGGCCCAATCCTTAAGGAACATAGCACCCGCGCTGGGTGTTGAAAATGTCCTGTAAAGCATGTTAACAGCACCCTTGGAGTAGGGAGGGTTGGGGGGTGCATCCATCCGTGTGCTGCCTCTGCAAGGCTCAGACAGAGGGAAATTGCGTCTCTCACGCAATTTCCAGTTTCCTCCGTGAAACCAGAAATCGCATGAGAGACACGATTTCCCTCAGTCTGAGCTCCACAGAGACAGCACGCTGATCCACGTTGCCTCTGGGAAGCTCAGATGACCCTCCGGAGGGGAGGAGAATGGAGCATTGGAGGATTGTGTCAAGTGCCACTTGACAACAGGGATCGCAGTACCTATCCCTGTCGTTAAGTGGTGCACGACTGTACAAAGTGTTTATACAAAGTAAAGTGCAATACAAAAATGACTCCCTCTTCTTGCTACCTGGGAAAAGGAGATATCAGCAAACCAGCACTAGGAGGGCCATTATGCTGGGATGAACAGGGACAGCTGTTCTTCCCCCTCCTAAATATAAGAGAACTACTGCTTGAAAGGGGCTTCTTAACCCAGTTAGCAGAGGTAATGAATCTCTCCCTCTGAGGATCACTGTTGAGTGACAAGTGAAGTATACGTATTGGAGTATCTTCCACATTAGTAAAATAAGGGACAAAAGAAGGTTTCTGTTATTTTTTTATGGTCATGTGTTTCCATAATGTGACTGCAGGAAATCAGTGACGGTGGAGCTGCTGCCTGAGAAGATGGGAGAAGCAGTCATAGCAAGGTGACAAGTTTTACGCAGCTCAACAAGGTCTTGGTATGTAGCTGTTCTGCTCGTAAACTTTGGCCACCTTGGAGATATAAAGCTCACATTCTTGAGATTCATCTTCCATTCCCAGAGCCAGAGTTTGGGACAGGGGGCCAGTGCTGATCCTAGACTTCTGGGACAAAAGCCTTAATCACTTTCAGAGGATTCTAGGCTCTTTGAAGGAGGTTTAGCATTAATCAGGGAACTGATATGCTCTTTCCATTCAACGTCACATCATTTTAACTGCTGTTTTTGCAGGGAGCCTGCAGAAAGACAATGGCAGGCAAGAAATGCCATGTTTATTAATTTGAGTCTCAAAATGTCCTACAACTGCCAGGCCCCCTAACACACCCTAATACAAACTGCTAAGCAGTGCTGTAACTAGAGTTTTTCAGGGAGCCTCACCGCAGTGTGCAAATGGCCCCTCCCCTTTGGAGACATGCCCCTGTTTTGCTCCCACTGCACGGAATGGTTCCAAAAGGGAGGGAGAAAGGCCGCTTGCACACTGTGGGGAGGCTCCCTGCAAAACTTAGTGCTTTGCTCCCCTTCTAGCTATGCCACTGCTGCTAAGATCCACTGGCATATTCTGATTATAGTAGTAATGGGCAAAGAACAAATTCAAGGCCTCGGTTTTCCAATCTGCAAAATGGGAATGAGAATGATTTAGAGAATAAGAATGAAGCAAATCCCCTCCTGCTAGACTGCGGTCAGCAGATTTGAGGGGGGACGACACATATGAGCACATAATTAGAGCCTGTGTATTTTTCCCTCTGTGGCTAAACACCGCGCAGGATGGTGGAGAGAGGTGTGGTTGCATCAGTGAATCAATGCAAAGGGAAAGAGTCAGCCCTCCTTGATGCTGTGACTCCAGTCCAAAATGGGAGGAGGGAGCATGTCTATTTCTAGAAGAAGATTATGTCAAAATAACCACAGGTCTCCGGCACAACACAATATTTAGCCCTAAGATAAGAACTAGGAAGCTTGTTCATGATTTGCCACAAATCTCATTGTAAAGCCTTTTATTAAATAACATGAGTCTAGTCACTTGCTTGTGTATTTCTGTTTTCTTTAAAAGCAGGAAACCAAAGCCAAAAATAAAAAGTATTCAAGTGCCCAAAGGTCAGGTCCAGTCAAGTCAGCTCTTTGATCCTATTCTGGGCATAATTTTTTAAAAAGAACTTCAGTTATAATTTTAATATGAAATTCTTACTATTGTGAATAATTGCTTAATATATTTAAGACTGCAACCCTATCCACACTTAACCTGGGAGTAAGCTCCACTGACTAAAATGGGACTGACTTCTGAGTAGACATGCATAAGACTTGGCTAAATTTAAAAAAAAAAAATAGGCTCAAGACATGGGTAGACTTCCTATTTGTTACAAACAAAGCACAAATTCTCCTTTTTATAACTCCTTTTCAGGAACGGATCTTTGCTTTCTTTCCTTTCCTTCTCCCCCCAACCCCTTTATGCCTTAAGAGGTTGTTGTAATGTGTGTTAAACCACACAATGCAATTTTAACTCTCTAATCTCAGAAGAGAAATATTATGTTAGTCTAAAAAACTGTAAAGAGATGAAGGATGAGACACTCTCAGTACGGAAACCATACAGTGCAGCTTTGCTCAAAAGCACCACCCAAAGGCAGAAGAGATGCAAGTCGTTTGAAGAATATTCTTTCTTTTTGTTGTTGTTAATTCCAGCAGTATCTGAATGTGGGAGGGGGGGTGGGAAACGAGACAGCACTGAACAAGTTGACAGAGGGTTTTGATTGAAGTGACTGATCTTCACAGTTGCACCTGCAGAAAATGGATGATAATGCTGTCC
Source organism: Tiliqua scincoides (assembly GCF_035046505.1). Lineage (NCBI taxonomy): Eukaryota > Metazoa > Chordata > Lepidosauria > Squamata > Scincidae > Tiliqua > Tiliqua scincoides. Next base: position 36,510,108 of record NC_089829.1, read on the forward strand.
AAACCATTCATTAAGATTTGGGATTTCAGTCCAATGAGTACAAGATGTACAAATTTGCAAGACACGTGTAGTGGATAATAAGACAAAGTGTTGTTTTCAAATTAAAATTCCTTTGACCTAATTTTGTCACACACAAAAAAACTGGGGGGAAAGCTTGACATTCGTTCCTATAACCCCTTTCTCAAACAGATAATATTGTATTTTTTTTTTAAAGAGAAATACATCCATTGAGAAATATCCAACATTAGCCTTTGCATTTGTGTGTTCAATTTGTTAGAAGTATAAAACACATGAATTGTATTTGTCGTGTATTGTCGTCAACAATCTGCCTTCTGAAAAAAAATGCATTTTATCTCTTTGGGATGGACAGACAGACAAAGGCAAAATTAATAATTTATCATCTTAAATATATGGGAAAATATGGATATGGCCAATTGGTGTTAAAGCAGAAAATAAAAAAAATATGATTTTGCTTTCGTAATCACTGCAATACATCTACAGCTTCTTAAACAGATAGTATTTAAAAAATTCTTACATCAACTTTCTGTCTCATCCACAAGCCAGCTTCTCAAGACTACCAACCAAAACAAAAGCAATAAAATATTCCCAAAATTTAAAACAGACATGAGAAAGCACTGTGGAAAATAAATATTTATTGCATCGCTATCTTGACTATGTTACCACCATGGACAAAAAATGGTAGGACATTGAGGCAAGAAATAAAATATTTTAAACCTTGAGATCTTTCCAGATCCTTGATTTAAAGCCTCTTTTTTCAGACTTCACTTGCATCTAAGTAATAAAAAGATAAAGGGGAATCCCAAAATGTCAGAGGTGCCCATAAACAAAATTGCATGTCACCAACTAATCAGACATGCAACATGGGCAAATGAGGGTGAGGAAAGTGAAAGAGAAAATGACAGGGAGAATGAGCAACCAAGCCATCAAGCACCATGGCATCAATTTTCAACCACTGTGTCGTGAATGATCCACAGGTGTGCCATGGGGGTTTGAGTGAGGGTCTTTTATTAGTAGGGCCATTGGAGGACATGAGGTGCCTTATTAGCAGTGTGGTGTGCCTTGTCAATTGTACAAGAATTGATGACGGTGTGCCTTGGCAATTTTAGCACCTTACCGGTGTTCAGTGAGATTTTTAAAAAGTTGAAAACCATTGCATCATCCTAACACGGATGTTCATTGAGGGATTTTTATTATAGTAACTTGCTTGGCTGCCTCAAACATGATCATTTTAAGTGAGTATCAGAATGAGAGAATCTTTACAGTGGATCTAGACAGAGTTTGTGCTGGGCCACCAGAACTCTCCTCTCCAGTTGCTGTTGGCATCCTTTAGTCTCGGAAGACTATGGTATCGCGCTCTGAATGGTGGCTCTGGAACAGTGTCCTCTCCAGTATGCGAAGCCTGGGTAAAGTAGGTATGGAGGATAGGCTGTTACCCATGCAGCAAATCCCCCCTCTCCACGTCACTGAAATGGTCCAATGGAAAGGCAGAAGCCAATACGGTTAGTTCCAGCGGCGTCGCAGGAGTTGCCAGAACGTGACTGTGTTCAGCCATGAACTGCCTCAGGGACTCCGGCTCCTGATTTTGCCTCGAGGTTGACTCCTGAAGCCTTTTCCTTAACTGGATGTAGCCACAAGGCAGTGGAGGTTTGGGATCAGAGTTTTCCTTCTCTCAGATGAGCTGCCTTCCCAGGCTGACGAGCCCCATCTACCTGATGGCTGTTTAGTCGTCTCTTACGACAAGTACAGCCAAACTGAGGGCCTATTCTTATCCCCAGCCCCCAGGGGAGTCCTCTCCAGTATTGTCACTATGAAGCCAGTTCAATACAACCAGGTGCCTGCTGAGGATATCAGTCATGGTCTGAGGTGGCCACAAGAAGCCTGATGAATTGTGAAAAGCCAGGATGTAAGGCTGAGTCTGGCCAAGGAAACCATCTCGAAAAGGAAGTTGACACCGCAGAAGGGGAATGAGTAGGAAGGAGAACACCACATAGCACAGGAGAACAAAATAGAGGGTGGTACAGAGGGAAGAGCAGTGAGCCAGGAGAGGAGGACGACAGAGTAGGAAAGGAAGAAGTCAGAAGAGACCAAAAGCAGGAAAGAGGCAAGACAAGATCAGACCGAAGAGTCAGATGCACAAATCAGAAAAGAGTCCCAATTATACCTATCCTTGCTATGGAGGTTAATGATGACAGCTGTGTATTGGGCTCTATAACCTTAAAAAGGAGGCACAGAAGTGCCAGCCCATAGCTACACGCAGGAGGCCCAATTGCTGCAAGGCTGGGGTGCGTGAAAATTCAGAAGCTGCTTAATAAGATGGCTTCTTTAACAATTAGCTGCACAAGGGTTTTTTCTGTACAAGAGCCCATTCTGCTGATCCAAGTTTCATTTGTCTGCGAAGCGACAGGAATAAAAGAAAAATTCCCATTCAGAACAGTTATTTATTAATGCAGAAAGTGGCTGAATAGTGTTGTGCATGTTCTCTATACCAACTGCACTTCTCTTGCCGTGAGGATAAAAATAACTCACTTCTTCCAAAAAAGAAAAAAAGGGGGAGGGAGAAGCACCTTCCTAATCTAAGAGAGAAGATAGGAAGTAATTGTGTTTTCATAAATATACCTGAATTGTGACTTTCCTCGCAATTGGATAATTTCTTTCTTTCTTGTTGAGGAAACAAGGGAAATAACCAAGGCTATTAAAATAAGCACCTCACCCTGAAGAAAGCAAAACAGGGATTTTTCTTTTCACTGCAAATGCTGTTTAAAAAACAAACTTGACAACAGGTAACACAGAAAAGTTTGTCAATCGCAGGCTTTGGCATTCATTTTGCAGTTTTGACACATTTGCAAACTCAGCATGTTCACTGGGCATGGGATTGGTCTCATTCTCAGCAGCAGACCATGGTTTGCCAGCTTGTGCACTGACTTTATAGGTCACTGTTGCACACAGAAATGGGATCTGGTGCCCTTGCCAGGGGGTGGCACACAGTGATGGGAGATGCATGGGGGCTATTAGCTCACCACTCTGCAGGGCCTCCACTTCTAAGTCACTGTCAGCGCCCAGCACAAATCACTGAAGCATGGTCTACACTGTGCGCTGCTACTCAAATGCCTGCAGTGTGCTGCATGAAGAGCACCTATGCCACCTCCACCACCTTGCGAGGGTGTCAGGTCACCCTTCCACATACAGAGGCACTCAAACATGTATCTAGACAAATATACGACACGCATCAAGTCAGAACATGTAGCTCAGTATTGTCAACACTGACTTTCCAACACAAACTGGAAGCAGCGCTCTAGGATTTTGGATGTCCACAGTATTGGGGTCAAAAACAGATGTGCAGGGAGAGATTTGTAATCTGATCCCAACCTTTTTTCCCATTAAGGAAGCAAAGGGGTTTCAGGTTTTGACCAGAACAGTGATGTTAGGGGTGGTGGTAGAGACTAGTTTAAACCTTTCCTCCCTTCCCTAGATCATTTACTCAATCTAATTTGCCTACCCATCTCTTGCTCTGTTGGGCCAAGCAAGGTACAATTACAGTTCTTATGCACAGTCCACCCAATGTTGGTGGCCAGATTTGGCCTATTGAATATGGGGTCCTTCCCAAGGACCCAGGATATACACATATATTTTTATTATCAATATCATCATTATTAAGAATATTTATATGCAACAATTCAACAAAAAAAGTTCCCAACACAAAAGAAATTTAAAAAAAAAAAAAGTTTCCCTGTCCTAAAAGGGCTCAGAATTTTATACAAACAAGAAAAGATCCAGGAGACACTGGCAAACAGGAACTGGAAAAGACGTTATGCTGAGATGATATGGGACATTTCCTCTTACCCTGCTGTGCAGTTAAAAGGCATGTATTTGCCCAATTAGTGGGGGGGGGGAGCAGCTTGAGGGGGGATTTTCATTAGGACTACATAGCACAGGGAAGGAGTCAAATATCAATACTGATTGCCTCCCATGCAGATTTTATTGTAATTAAAAAAATTAAAGCCCTAGCAATCCATTTAGCCTCATATGTGTTTGTCCTCAAAATCCCAAAACCAGAACGTGGAGACCAGCTAAGGAGTTTTTCCATCACACCATCCATGCATTCATATCACCGAAGAGTTTCACATATTCACTGATCTATTTGTCTTTCTAATGTCATTAAATCCCAGGAGGAATCTTTCCTGCCACCTTATATATGTGGAGAGGTAAACAGTCTGCAATCACTTAAAAGAAAAACCAACTATTTTACTGCCGCTGCTGACAATTACTACCAGAAATTATGAACTAAGGAATCTGAAAAAAGATACACGTATAATATATTTTACATCTACAGTTGCTTCTCTTTTCTGGGAGGAAAAAAAAAAGATGCACCAGGGAATCAAATCTTCATAATCAGAATCTCTGGCTATACCATTAAAATACGAAAGACTAAAATATTGCACAAACTTTCATATAGATTTTTGTCTTAACCAGTGACCTGAATCTCCATGTGATCTCCTTGAACTAAAAGCTACTAATCTGCCCTTTTCTCCTCTATACTTTCAACATAATAGGTGTTATTACCCATAACTTTTTTTTATTTAAAGGAATTGTGCAGCCAGGAAAATGAATGAATTTAATTACCAATGCAGTGTGAAAATCATTAGAGCAGGAGTCTGGAACACCAGATATTAAAAATAAACAAAGGCTATTAAAAACAGTTTCAAAAAAGACTGTCAGTTTTTCTTCAATTCTCAACATGTAAATATATAAAAAAAGAGGGGGAGTCATATGTAAACATCCAGGAGTTACTGAAGAAATTACTCTGTAAGAAAATGTTAAACGACTGACTGGATCATTTAACTTTAAATCTATACTTTATGCGGTAATATGGGGAGGTCATTCCATTGCTATGCATAGAAAAATTAGAATTGTAATATGATCACAAAGTTTCACCTTCATAAGAGAAAATTTTTCATTATAAAATTATATTTAACAGCAGACACACAGAACTGCCTCTTTGGGTGCATGAACATTCTTAGGCATATGGACAGGGCAATCAGTTTTTTAAAGTATGTATAGCATCCAGGCACCAAGCCCTGCGGTATGGTACACTGAGCGACGGAAGTTTGATCAGGGAGTCCTGGGTTCAACTCTCACCCCTGTCAACCATGAAGTTCACTAAGGGGCTAGACCAGCGACTGTCAACCTTTTTCATCTCATGGAGCACTGACAAGGCGATACAATTGTCAGTTTCATGACAATTGACAAGGCACACTATGCTGTTGATGGAGGGCTCACATCCCCTAATGGCCCTACTAATAAATGACCTCCCCCAAACACCCGTGGCACACTTGGGAACCATCTGCAGGTTGAAAATTGCTGGGTTATACCATACTACCCAGCTAACCACCCAAGAGCATGAAGAGGGACCATATGCACATACATCTCCCCTCCCATCCTGGCTTGCCATTTCATCCACCTATAGTCATGTAGAGTGTGGAATACCTGGACCACGTGGTGAAATACTACTATAAAATAGTATTTTTTAAATACACAAATACGGACTGTTTCAATGTCCTATTCCTTTAATTCCACAATTAGGGGAATGTCAGACATTCTTTGTCTGTCACCTGCACAACCACACATAGGTACACCAAGTGGAATGGAGACATGTGCACATACACATTTGGTTGGATGGCATCCAACCACTCCCTACTCATGAATAATGAGATGTCAAGGAGTTGGACTATAAACCAGCCTTGCCCCTGAAATTTCAAGCGGGTTCCTGAGCAGGGTTGGCCCAAAACCTCCCAGTACCTGAGATGGCACATGAAACTATGCCCCCCCTTATTTGGGCTGCCACCACCACTCCTCTTCCTCTCCCCTCTGCCCCTGGATACGAGAGGCGAAAAAGTGGTGGGTTAGCTTTAGCCCATTATTCTCCTCTCCTCCATACTTCCTCTTCCTCTTTTGCTTTTTCAGTCTCCAGAGCAGTGGCAGCAAGCAGGGAGCACCTACCTGTCCACCCCCTGAGGCAGATGCCTGAGCCTTATGAATGCACCAGCCCTATCCCCGAGCTTATTAGTGCAACTGAACCTGAGGGCTTTCCCTGATTCGAGCACTGGATCCTGAAGTGCAGCAAACAGAATGCACTATCCTGTTGATGAGGCAAGACAGAAAGCCAAGACCCCTACTATTTATACTAGGCCTGGTCAATCCAGAAGCTTCATACTGCCTGCCAAACACACGGGCCAATGCTACATCTCCTTGTTTCCTGGGCAAACACAGACCAAGGTGGATCCACTAGGTTTAAATTCTAGAGCCCTTGACACAAACCTAATTAGCCTCTCCTCTCTTTTTTTGTGTCACCCAGACTGACCACACTTCTGACTGACCATCCTTTGCCCAATTTCAGGTTAATTGAAGAAATCTCTTCATTTGTATCTTTCTCTTTGCAATTCCGCCAGTAAAAACAGGGTGTTGTTTTTTTTTCTTCCACAGCTCTGCAAGTTCTCTCCAAAATTAGTGATAGAAAAACAACAGACTGAGCTACAACAGTTAATAAACAGCGGACAGGAAAGAGCTGTTCCCATTTTAATTGGATCAATTAATGTCTAGGAGAGGAAACAGAAAATGTCTGAAAATGTCTGCTTTGGGGAAGAGAGCTTCGGCAGTTGGGCAGCACCCAACACCGAGCATATTTCACGTGTCTGTGCACGTACCATCCCATGCCATTGAGAATCTTGAATCTGTTTTCTTAAAAAGTCACCACATCTTGTTGTTTTGGAAAGCACATTTCTCACTCCCAAATGTAGCTGAAGAAACTCGGGAAAAGGCTGAAGTGGAAATTACCAGCTGAAGGCCTTTGCAGGTCTTCCTGCATGAGATGCCGTTCACAGCTCCCTGGAACTACTAGTTCCTTCATCACCTGCTTGCCTGCCTAATCCCACAGCTCCCCTGTTTTTTGGGTCTCTGCTTCCCCAGACTTTATCCATATTATGAATGATTAAAAGGAGAGATGAACAGGCCAAGTGAGGTTTGCTTCTAAATAAGAGTCCCACTGGATCAGGCCAAATGCCCATCAAGTCCAGTTTCCTGTATCTCATAATGGCCCGCCAGATGCCTCAGGGAGCACACAAGACAACAAGATACCTGCATCCTGGTGCCCTCCCTTGCATCTGGCATTCTGAGGTAGCCTACTTCTAAAACCAGGAGGTTGCACATACCCATCATGACTTGTAAGCTGTGATGGACTTTTCTTCTAGAAGTCTGTACATTACCCTTTTAAAGGCATCTAGGCCAGGCACCATCACAACATCCTGTGGCAAGGAGTTCCACAGACTGATTAATGCTGGGAAAAGAAATATTTTCTTTTGTCTGTTTTAACTCTCTCATCACTCCAATTCAGTGGATGTCCCCTGGTTCTGGAGTTGTCTGAGAGGGAAAAGAACATCCCTTTATCCACTCTATCCATCCCCTGCATAATTTTGTACTTCTCAATCATATCCCTCCCTCCAGCACCTTTTTTCTAGACTGAAATGATCGGGTTCTCTTTTCCCTAAGAATCAAGGAGGAAAAAATCAGATCACTGACAGCACAATCCTAAGCATGTCTACTCAGAAACAAGTCCCATTTATTTCAAGGGATCCCTGGAAAGTGTGTATAGGACTGCAGCCTGAGTGACTCACTTCAAGGCTCAGTAAAAACCTTTGCCAGCTCTCCCACCTCACAAACACCCTTCTCATTTGACTTCCAGCCCTCCCAACACATCCCACAGCAGTGGCGACATCCTCCCTTCCCCCCCCCCACCATTGCAGAGGCAGCAGCGAGTTCAAATTATGCATGATGGAGCTCTTGTTTGTCTTTGCTCCAAACAAGACAAAAGGCAAAGGGACTCATAGAATTGTAGACTTTGTGAGATCTACTATATTTCATTTTGAGAGGATGGCTAGAACTCTGGTTTCCAAACCTTCACCCAGCAAACTTCGGTAAAACCTTGTTAAAATCCAAATTTTAGAACAACTTCTATGTATCAACATGATATATTCTGCTGTAGAAGGAATCAGGTTTGGGAATCTTGTGCCCAAGTGAAGGAGAGAAAAGAAAACAACCAGTGCTTTTCAACCAGTGGTACTAGAACCACAAGTGGCCGTTCCAGCTTTTAGAGGGCCTGGGACAAAAGCCCTGCAAGTCGTCATCCATCCCCCACCATGGCCTACTCCCCCATGCTTTGGAAAGCATGTATTCATACTAGCTAGCCCTTCATGGTTCCTAGAAACTGGGCACCAGTGAAGGAGGATTCACACCCATCCGTTGCTGGTTCCCAATTAGCTTTCCTGTCCACAACATCATTTGTGCCAAGTAGGGAAAGCTAACCAGGCAGTGGGCAGGTGATTGCCCTCCTTCAACACCACCATCATAACTATAGCTGGTGGCATAAAGGAAGACTCACATCTGTTGCTGCCACCTGCTCCCCATTGCCTCTTGGTTAGTCTCCCCATCAGGCCCTCGTGGGCTTACTGATTGATGGTGGAAAGTCAGGCAGCAGCAATTCTTCCCCCAGAACAGTGAGGTAATTCCTAGATGCCCCAGCCCCGGTGTTGCATCAGGGCAGAATTCTGAAACTTGCAAAATGATGCTGGGAAGAAGTGAATGGTCTACACCAGGAGCCTCCAAACTATACCCTGCAGGTTGGATCCAATGCACCAAGAAAATCAACTCAAGTATAGTGGTGGTGAAGCCTTACCATTCTGCCCCACTTTCTCCCATCTTCACGCCTGATCTGTGCAGAAACGCATGCCAGACAGCTGCTTCCCCCAGGAAGTCAGGGTGCAGAGCCTTATGGAGTAAGTGGCAGTGGAAGTGGCTGTCCGGTGCATGTTTCTCCACAGATCAGGCATGAAGACAGGAGGCGGCAGGGTGGAACAGTAAGGCTTCACCACTGCCACACCCAAGAAGATTTTCTTGGTGCACCATGTGCTGTAGTGTGAGGGCCCCTAGTCTACCCAAGTACCCAAGAACCCCCAAGTTGGTTTGATTGCTCCCATATACCGTATTTTGTGCCCCTCCCCAAGAAAACAGCTGCTCCTCTGAAAGCTGAATGCAAATCTAGATTTCATCTTCATATTTGCATAATAACTGGTCAGAAAGAATTAAAAAACAGCTCGTTAATACGCCAAGAGGTGTTAATTTGAACCCTACCCATAAGCTATTGTAAATTTCATTTAGCAAACGTGAAAATGGAATGCAGTGCAAATTAGGGAGATTAAACCATTTTCATTTAAAGAAAAACACTTTAGGGAAAATAAGTAGAACGAATGAGTGCCTCTTCCCACACCTTAGACCCACTAACAAATTCCAGGACATGATTCAAATCTCTAGGTTAATCACAAACCTAACAAGAAATGAGGTATTTTTTCGTATTTTCTTGGATGAAATTCACGACGAATGTCACTTTGTGTGAAATTCTAGTGCCTACCTAGGGATGTGCAGAAGCTGCTTGACAATGTTTGTCTTTCTTTCTTTTAGAAACACCGTTGGTTTTCCTTGAAAATTCTCAGATATTTTATTTTGGGGGAAAGTCCTGAAATTCACTTCTCGTTTCACTTGTTCACAATTTCGTGGGATACCTCAGAATGCCAGATGCAAGGGGCGGCACTAGGATGCAAGTCTCTTGTTGTCTTGTGTGCTCCCTGAGGCATTTAGTGGGCCACTGTGAGATACAGGAAGATGAACTAGATGGGCCTATAGCCTGATCCAGGAGGGCTATTCTTACGTAAAATTTCAGTCCCAATCCTTATTTCAGTCCCTATTTTGAGCCCATTTCCATTCCTCTTCCACACACAGTCACAAGAGCTAGTTCTATGGTTCCCTCCACCACAAATCCTTTGTGCCACACTTCCTCCCATCCCACAAGAAACAGGTTCCTTCTACCTATGACAGAAAGGGACCAAAACAGCACACAGATTTCCTTCTTCAGGTTTCGACCTTCCAAATAACCTTAATTCTCCACCAAACACACACACACTCCACAAAAGGCACCCTAATCCACCTCGATTCTCCTTTCTCCAGATAGAATGTTGATTTTAGCCAAAACGGAATCTGTAACATACAAGAGCAAGAATATCTACTGGAGTATCAGGGATTAGTTCACTAATGGGGGCAAGCAACCGCCATGCATCAGCATAACATTAAGAGCTAACCGATTCCCCACTGTTAGCCACTTACGACCAAGCATTTGCAAATCATCTCAAGATGCATGTCACAGTGAAAGATGACAGTGTCAAAAAATACATTTTTCATTTATTCTAGTAGTAATGCACATTATCAGATGTGTTATTGTACAGATGATAAAAAGGACACCTCTCTTCCCCTCCCACTTATTTACTCAGTCAGGACACACAAATTGTTTGTAAGACAATACTACTGTATTGCTGTTTTTACCCTGCACATGCCTGATCTTGTCTGATCTCGGAAGCTAAGCAGGGTCAGGCCTGGTTAGTACTTGGATGGGAGACCACCTGGGAATACTGGGTGCTGTAGGCTTATACCATGAACTCGGAAGCTAAGCAGGGTCAGGCCTGGTTAGTACTTGGATGGGAGACCGCCTGGGAATACCGGGTGCTGTAGGCTTCTACCATGATCTCGGAAGCTAAGCAGGGTCAGACCTGGTTAGTACTTGGATAAGAACATAAGAACAGCCCCACTGGATCAGGCCATAGTCCCATCTAGTCCAGCTTCCTGTATCTCACAGCGGACCACCAAATGCCCCAGGGAGCACACCAGATAACAAGAGACCTCATCCTGGTGCTCTCCCCTACATCTGGCATTCTGACTTAAC